>NC_091583.1:1372924-1377921 GCF_042767895.1 Penaeus vannamei | reverse complement strand
GAGAGGGAGGAGAGGAGAGAGAGAGAGAGGGAGGGAGGGAGAGAGAGAGAGAGAGATAGATAGATAGAGAGAGAGAGAGAGAGAGAGAGAGAGAGAGAGAGAGAGAGAGAAAGAGAGAGAGAGAGAGAGAGAGAGAGGCGGAGGGAGATAGAGAATGGTAAGGCATATAAAAAACTCTCAATCACAGTCTCACAACTCTACCACAACAAAGAATATGTTAACCATGTTCTTTAAGAATAATTCCCCGGCATAAAAATAGCAAAACTCTCCGTATGGAGGATCTCTTAAAGTATTGGATATTTTCCCCAAAACTCGGATTCAAAATATGCAGTCTATATAATCTTACGAATATTGTGGACCATTTTGAAAATAGGGCAGAAGATGTATACCGATATATACATATGTGTGTGTATATATGTACGTCTTTATCTTTATATGTATATCTGCATCTATGTATATTCATAGAGATAGAGAGATATGATAAAAATGATAAAAAAAGATAAAGATGTATATACCGTCATCATTTTTAACGAAAACAATTTTAGTAAAACGCAGGTTGTATAAGGATGTGGAATTCGCATGCCTTGCTTGTAAGAACTATGCCAAGATTACATTTAGATTCATGAATAAGCAAAGAAGAAGAAGAAGAAGGAGAAGAAGAAGAAGAAGAAGAAGAAGAAAATGAAAAGATCTAAAAAAAATTCAAATTCACGAATATCATGAGAATTAAGGTAAATATGATAATTCATAATCAGGTAACAGAAATGATGATTATATTATATCCATAATTATATCCACAATGACAGCTACAATTGCAGTCTAAATACCAAGCACTGTCTCACCCGCACGACCACGAACTGTGCAGATAAAGTGTAGTTTTATCAGTTTACAGAGGATATAATAGGTCTTACGTCCGAACCTCTTAATCTGTTGAAAGGGATTCTAAGATTCGTGGATAAAAAAAGTGATGGAATTCGTCTGAGATAGAAAAGCATGCCCCGAATAGGACAAGAGAAAAGACGAAAGGGTAAAAAAAAGAAGAATAAGAAAGAAAAGAAACAAGAGGAAGAAGAATAAAAGAAAAAAAGAAAAGAAAAGAAACAAGAGGAAGGAGAATAAGAGAAAAAAGAAAAGAAACAAGAGGAAGAAGAATAAAAGAATAAAAAGAAAAAGAAAAACACGGAAGACAGTAGCAAGACAAGAAAGGAAAAACCTTAGCAGAGGGCTACTGTGTATCCTCAAAGATAAAGTTGCGACATTAAAAGGAATGCAAACGACTCCTGAGATCCAGGAAACGTCAGTGAGGAAGGAACAAGAGAAAACCTTTCTGTTCATCAGATGATAGTGAATATTAAACATTACTTTGATTGATAATAGACAAAGGTTGGGAGTTAATATAAAAGAGAGAGATGTATTCAAATCTTTGGTAGATAAAAAGCAGAGATGTAGAAGATGATAATAAATACATGTAGAATGCGATAATCATTTTAGTGATAAAGAAGGAATGTATGTTAAATTAAATAAAGATGAAGGTAATAATAATACACAGTAGAAGATGTTTTGATGAAAAAGAAAATTATTAGTAAAATTACAAACAAAAGTGAAGGTAAATAATAGTATGAAGTAGATAATCGTTTTGATGATAAAGAAGATTATGATATAAAATAAGCAAAGGTGTGAAGAGATGATAATATTTATATTTGTAGTATTAGGTGATCGTTTGACAGTGAAGAAGGAATTACTTAATGGCATTAGATAAAATAAAGGGTGTGAGAGAGATGATGGCAAATACATGAGAGTAATGGATAATCATTTTGATGATAAAAGGAAGGAATAACTTAATTATAAAAGTTTAACAAAAGGAATGAAGAGAGATGATAATAAATACATGATAGTAAAGATAATATTTTTAATGGTAGAAAGATATAGTATAAAGCTAAAATAAAGGTGAAGGTGATATTAACTGGGGTAAAGATAATCATTTGATGATCGAAAACTCAACTATAAAGATAAAATAAAGGGTGTGAGAGAGATGATAATAAATACATGATAGTAAGAAGATCATTTTGATGATAAAAGAAGGAATTACTTAATTATAAAGATAAAATAAAGGGTGTGAGAGAGATGATAATAAATACATGATAGTAAGATAATCGTTTTGATGATAAAAGAAGGAATTACTTAATTATAAAAATAAAATAAAGGGTGTGAGAGAGATGATAATAAATACATGAGAGTAAGATGATAATTTTGATGATAAAAGAAGGAATTACTTAATTATAAAGATAAAATAAAGGGGGCGAGAGAGATGATAATAAATACATGAGAGTAAGAAGATCGTTTTGATGATAAAAGAAGGAATTACTTAATTATAAAGATAAAATAAAGGGTGTGAGAGAGATGATAATAAATACATGATAGTAAGATAATCATTTTGATGAGAAAAGAAGGAATTACTTAATTATAAAGATAAAATAAAGGGTGTGAGAGAGATGATAATAAATACATGAGAGTAAGATAATCATTTTGATGATAAAAGAAGGAATTACTTAATTATAAAGATAAAATAAAGGGTGTGAGAGAGATGATAATAAATACATGATAGTAAGATAATCATTTTGATGATAAAAGAAGGAATTACTTAATTATAAGAATAAAATAAAGGGTGTGAGAGAGATGATAATAAATACATGAGAGTAAGATAATCATTTTGATGATAAAAGAAGGAATTACTTAATTATAAAGATAAAATAAAGGGTGTGAGAGAGATGATAATAAATACATGATAGTAAGAAGATCGTTTTGATGATAAAAGAAGGAATTACTTAATTATAAAGATAAAATAAAGGGTGTGAGAGAGATGATAATAAATACATGATAGTAAGATAATCATTTTGATGATAAAAGAAGGAATTACTTCATTATAAAGATAAAATAAAGAGTGTGAGAAAGATGATAATAAATACATGATATTAAGATAATCATTTTGATGATAAAAGAAGGAATTACTTAATTATAGAAATAAAATAAAGGGTGTGAGGGAGATGATAATAAATACATGAGAGTAAGATAATCATTTTGATGATAAAAGAAGGAATTACTTAATTATAAAGATAAAATAAAGGGTGTGAGAGAGATGATAATAAATACATGATAGTAAGATGATCATTTTGATGATAAAAGAAGGAATTACTTAATTATAAAGATAAAATAAAGGGTGTGAGAGAGATGATAATAAATACATGATAGTAAGATAATCATTTTGATGATAAAATAAAGGGTGAAGGAATAATACTTACATTATAGTAAAATATCATTTGATGATAAAGGGTGTGAGAGAGATGATAATAAATACATGATAGTAAGATAATCATTTTGATGATAAAAGAAGGAATTACTCCGCAACCACTAAAAGGTCGTCACGTGAAGCACTGGACAAGAAAAGGCTCGAGGAAAGGAAGAAAGCCTCCTCCTCCTCGGCGGTCAAGACTCAAGACGCCACAATATAACGCAGGAAGCAATAACTCCCACGCAAGGTCAGGACAGTTCGGCTCAGGTCACTCTGACCCCGTGGGCGCCCCCTTCCCCTTCCCTCCCCTTCCCTGCTCCTCTCCCCCCCCTTCCCCTCCTTCGCTGCCGTCCCTCTCTCTTCCTCCTATCCCGTCCTCTCTTCCTTCTAACCTTCTCCCCACTCTCTCTACTCTTCCTCCCTCTCCATCCTTCCTCCCTTCTTTATTCCTTCGACATCATCCCTCCATCCCCCTCTTTTGTTCCTAAACCTTCCCTCCCCCTCTCTTTCCACTTCATCTCTATCCCCTTATCATATCCCCTCCCCCACTTCTCCCCCTCCCCCCGCTCCCACCCACTTTCCCCTTTCCCCTACACCCTCCCCCACCTTCTTTACCCCCCCCCTTCTACCTACCCCTCCTTGCTTGCCCCCCACCCCACCTTCTTTTACTCCCCTCCCCCTTCTACCTACCCCCCTTGTACCCCCGCTCCCACCCACCTTCTTCAACCCCCTCCCCCCTTCTACCTACCCCTCCTTGTACCCCAATTCTTTCCCACCACCTTCTTTGCCCCCCTTGTTCCCCCCCCCCTTCTGCCTACCCCCCTCCCCCCTTGTACCCCCCACGTACTCCACCCACCTTCTTTTACACTCCCCCTTCTACCTACCCCTCCTTGTGCCCCACCCCCCACATTCTTTTTACCCTCCCCCTTCTACCTACCCCTCCTTGTGCCCCCCACCTTCTTTTACCCCCTCCCCCTTCTACCTACCCCTCCTTGTACCCCCCCCCCCCAGACCCCCCGCCCCCCCACCCACCCCCACCACCTCGACCTCCGACCGCACGTCCCAAGTCCCCGGCCAACCGAGGAGGACCGCGGCGGCTAGGCACAGCTGCGGCCCTGCCAATATTCCCCTCAAAATTAACTTGCCGAAAATCTTTGCAAAGAGCTTGAGGAAAGGCCACGGGGAGAGAGCGTGTGGGCGGGCGGGCGAGCAGGATATTGGGGAATGAGGGCGGCGGGGAGGTTGAGAGGGGATGTGGGGGTGGGGGGGAGGAAGGAGGGGGTAGGAAGGAGGGTAGGGGAAGGAGCGGAAGGAGAGTGGGAGAGGGAGGAAGAGGGGGAGGAGAGGAGGAAGAGGGGGAGAGGGTGGAAGAGGGGAGGAGGCGAGGGGAAGAGCGGTGGGGGAGGGAAGGGAGGGGTAGGAGGCGAGGAGAGTGGGGGAGAGGAGGAAGAGGGAGAGGGGAGAGGGAGTGGAGGAGGAGAGGTGGAAAGGGGAGGAAGAAGGGAGGGGAGAGGGGAAGAGGGAGGAGAAGAGGGGGAGAGGTGGAGGGGAGAGGAGGAAGGGGAGAGGGGAAGAGAGGAGGAAGGGAGAGGGGAAGAGGGAGAGGTGGGAGAGGGGAGAGGAGGAAGAGGGGAGAGGTGGAAGAGGGGAAGGGGAGAGGTGGAAGAGGGGAGAAGGAGGAAGAGGGAAGGAGGAGAGGGAGAGAGGA
>NC_091583.1:1367924-1370424 GCF_042767895.1 Penaeus vannamei | reverse complement strand
CCTCCCATCCACCCCACCCCACCTGCCTCCCCTCCCTCCCCCCTGCCTTCCCCCTCCCCCTCCCCCTCTCCCTCCAGCCCCACCTGCTCCCCCCTCCCTCCTCCCTTCCCCCTTCCCCTCAACCCCACCTGCCCCCCTCTCCCTTCCCCGCCTTCCCCCTCCCCCCTCCCCTCGGCCCCGCCCCTCGGCCCTCATGCCTGGCTACACCTCGGAGACTCAAGGCCATTCCCGGCAAACTTTGAGGGAAACTAAAGCTATATATATGCGGGAATTCTTGTCGGTCTCTTTTCCACCTCGCTTGCGGTATCCTGTCCCGTTTCTCTTCTCCTTTTTCTTTCTTTTTTTTCCTATTCCCTTCGTTCGCATCAACACCACCCCCCTTCCTCGCGTTTCTCTTCTCCTTTTTCTTTCTTTTTTTCTATTCCCTTCGTTCGCATCAACCCCCCCTCCTCCTCCCTATCCCCATCCTTCCCCCTCCTCCTTCCCCTCTTCCCCTTTGGCGAAGTCCCTCCTCCTTCACCTTCGGCGGCCTACCCCGGGGGAGTGTTTCCTTGTCCTTGTTTCGCGTTGAAGATTCAGTCTTTGGCAAATGGATTATTGTTACACATCACAGCATTATGGATTTATGCACAGTAATAATGCCACCACTGCCAATACTTCTAGAACATCATTACTGTCCAGCTAATTCTTACTAAATCACCACCATTGCTACCATTATCCACCAAAATCTTTGTTATTTACTACTTCTACCACCGCCACCACTACATCTACTTAGCAAAAAACCTATTCAATTACTCCTCCGATCGCTAATACTACCACTACTGCCACCTTATATATTCAACAGAAAAACAACAACAACAATACACCAGTCACTATCACTGCTACTACTTTCCCGTTCAGCAAAAACCTTAGTCAATGAATACTCTTTCCACTGTTATTAACACTTTGTCAATGAATACTCCTTCCACTAACACTTATACATCCTTCTATAGAGCAGACGAAACCTGCCTCTGACTTCCGGGTAACGGAGAGAGAATACCCCTTCCCTTGGTAACCAAAAGGGTGTCCTCTGAGGCGTCAACGCTGTTACCTGGCCGAGAGGGGGGGGGCGGGGGTCAACACCCTGGCTTCGAGAGGGGGGGGGGCGGGGGTCAACGCTGTTACCTGGCCGAGAGGGGGGAGGGGCGGGGGTCAACGCTGTTACCTGGCCGAGAGGGGGGGGGGCGGGGTCAACGCTTGTTACCTGGCCCGGGAGGGAGGAGGGCGCGGGGTCAACGCTGTTACCTGGCCGAGGAGGGGGGGGCGGGGGTCCAGGGTTTCAGCTGCCAGCGGAAGTTTCACTGCAAGATTTTTACCTGCCTGGCGGGGGGGGCCTGGATAAGTATAACAGTTCGAGAAGTTAGGAGTCTGTGTGGATTCTCGTTCAGGATCGGGATAACTGGATCCATTCTAGGTCGACGGGAATGCGTTCGCTGTCAGCTGTTTAAATATTTTGTTTATATTTATTTGAACCGTTTTTGTGAGTTTTGTATGTTTTTTGTTTTCTTGACAGTGTCTTTGTTTTTCACCTGTGTGTCCAGCTTGTCTCTCCTACTCTAATGGACTATATATATTTTTTCCAATTTGATAAGCCATTTAGTCACAAAGGTGAATATATAGAATTAACACCAAAAATTTGTTTACTCTCTCAGTCTATCTATCTTTCTTTTTCTCTCTTCCTTCATCCATCCCTTCCTCCTCTTTCTTTCTCTCCCCCCGTCCTCTCCCACCTCCCCCCTCTCTCTCCTTTCTTCCCTTCATCTAGCCCCTCTCTCTCTCCCTCCCCCCTCCCTTTCTTTCCCCTCCTTTCTCTCTCTTTCCTTTCCTCCCTTCCTCTCCCCCTCCCTCTACCTTCCCTTCCGTCCCCTCTCCTTCCCCTTCCCTCCCCCTGTCTTCCACCCTCCCTCCCTCTTTCTCTCCTCCCCCTCCCCCTCCCCTCTCTCTCTTTCCGCCCCTCCCTCCCTCTCTTTCTCCCCTTCCCTCCCCCTCTCCGACTCTCTCTCTCTCTCCCATTCTCCTCCCGCATCTCTATTTCCTCCCCTCCACCTCCCCACCTCCTCTCTCTCTCTCTCCCATTCGCCTCCCTCCCTCTCTTTCTCTCCTCCCCTCCCCCTCCCCGACTCTATCTCTCTCTCTCTCTCCCATTTCCCTCCCTCTCTTTCTCTCCTCCCCTCCCCCTCCCCCTCTCTCTCCTTTCTTCCCTTCCTCTAGCCCCTCTCTCTCTCCCTCCCCCTCCCTTTCTTTCCCCTCCTTTCTCTCTTTCCTTTCCTCCCTTCCTCCCTCTCTCTCCTTCCCCCCTTCCCTCCCCCTGTCTCTCCCTTCCACCCCTCCCTCCCTCTCTTTCTCCCCTCCCCTCCCCCCTCCCCCCGACTCTCTCTCTCTCTCTCTCTCCCATTCCGCCTCCCCGCATCTCTATTTCTCTCCTCCCCTCCCCCTTCCCGACTCTCTCTCTCTCTCTCTC
>NC_091583.1:1352924-1355424 GCF_042767895.1 Penaeus vannamei | reverse complement strand
ATGTGGGTGCGTATATGTGTGTGTATGTGTGAGTGCGTGCGTATGTGTGTGTGTATGTGTGAGTGCGTGCGTATGTGCATGCGTATGTGTGTGTGTGTGCATTTATGTGTACATATTTTCATATTTGTATGTGTCTACGTGTAAGTAAACTATATCACAATAGTGAAATAGTTATACCAATATTTTTACATATATATCCATTGTTATATTCCACATAATTTATTCATCTCTTCATATCTTCTTGTATTGCTTTCCTCCTTCAATAGCCATGTATTCCTTTAATACTTCCTTCTTCGTCGCCGACTTACACACACTTAATACGCGACTGGCAGCTATTTTTAGACCGCTGTGCAATATGACACTCGATCACATATCTTCAAAAGACATCAACACATCTTGGTTGTCTGCTTTACAGCCTAAGATCACCGCATCTGTGTATGTATATATGTGTTTCTATGTGTATGTTTTTTGTATGTATTTGTTTGTGTATGTTTTTGTATGTATTTGTTTGTGTATGTTTTTGTATGGATTTGTTTGTGTATGTTTGTGTATGTATTTGTTTGTGTATGTTTTTGTATGTATTTGTGTGTGTATGTTTTTTGTATGTATTTGTTTGTGTATGTTTTTTGTATGGATTTGTTTGTGTATGTTTTTGTATGGATTTGTTTGTGTATGTTTGTGTATGTATATGTTTGTGTATGTTTTTGTATGTATTTGTGTTTGTATGTTTTTTGTATGTATTTGTTTGTGTATGTTTTTTGTATGGATTTGTTTGTGTATGTTTTGTATGTATTTGTTTGTGTATGTTTGTGTAAGTATTTTTTTGTGTATGTATTTGTTTGTGTATGTTTTTGTATGTATTTGTGTGTGTGTGTTTTGTATGAGTTGGTATTTGTGTGAATGCTTTTGTATATGTATTTGTGTATGTGTTTGTGTGTGATTGTATGTATGTGTGTATGTGTTTTTAAGTATGTAGGTGTGTGTATGTTTTTGCGTGTGTACATGTTTGAGTATTACGTAGGTGTGCGTATGTTTTGTATGTGTATGTGTGTATGTTCTTATGTTCGTCTGTGTACGAGCACATCTAAAATGTCTCAAATGTCTTAATATGTTTTCGAATTGCTTTAAAAATGTATTAATATCTCAATATTTAATCAATATTAAATCAATATTAATATCTCAAAATTACATATTAATATCTCAATATTAAATCAATACCTTATGTCTACACTACTATAATCATATATAAAGTAGTTAAAATTGACATCAGACGATAAACTCTCTGAAACCAACGAATGCCGAAACTGAGATATGAACCTCTGCTATATTTCCGAAGATTGAAAATACCAAAGATTCCGATGTAGTACCGAATTGGAGCAACTTTTTAAAAAAAAAAAAAAAAAATTGGACGAATTTGAAAATAATGTAACAATCTATGAATACGGAATCTGAAAGTAAACAAATATGGAAATAATAATAATAATAATAATAATAATAATAATAATAATAATAATGATAATAATAATAATAATAATAATAATAATAATAATAATAATAATAATAATAATAATAATAATAATAATAATAATAACAATAATTAATAATAAAACTGATCCAAACTAAGAATGTTAGAATTAAGATGAACAAAGTGGAAATACCAAGTAAAAAATAAAAGCATGAAAGGTACCCCAGGGAGTGAGCGATACCCGGATGTAAATCACGTAAGATATGAATAACCACATAAAAGATAGTGGAATGAATATCCTCCAAAATATGAATATCAAACTAGAAACTAGAAATACTTACAGTGAGAATACCAGGTTGGTATTCCTCGAAGTAAAAATACCAGAGAAAAATGATTCGTAGAGATACCAAGATATGAATAAGGTGACAATAGCTTCGATAAGAATGCCAGGGTAAAGCTTTCAGAAAAGTGAATGTAAGAATATAAAGAATAAATCTAAAAAAAATGAAATAAGGAATAAAAAGAAAAGATTAAGAAAAAATGAAATAAAGAATAAAAAGAAAAGATTAAGAAAAAAATGAAATAAAGAATAAAAAGAAAAGATTAAGAAAAACATGAAATAAAGAATAAAAAGAAAAGATTTAAAAAAAATGAAATAAAGAATAAAAAGAAAAGATTAAGAAAAAAATGAAATAAAATAAAAAGAAAAGATTAAGAAAAAATGAAATAAAGAATAAAGAAGATGAAAAATGAAATAAAGAATAAAAAAGAAAAGATTATGAAAAAATGAAATGAAGAATAAAAAGAAAAGATTAAGAAAAATGAAATAAAGAATAAAAAGAAAAGAATTAAGAAAAAATGAAATAAAGAATAAAAAAGAAAAGATTAAGAAAAAAATGAAATAAAGAATAAAAAAGAAAAGATTAAGAAAAAAATGAAATAAGAATAAAAAGAAAGAGATTATGAAAAAAATGAAATAAGAATAAAAGAAAAGATTAAGAAAAAAACAAATAAAGAATAAAAGAAAAATAAGAA
>NC_091583.1:1335424-1345424 GCF_042767895.1 Penaeus vannamei | reverse complement strand
ATATATATATATATATATATGCAGGAGGAGGTTTTTCAATATTACAACTATTTTTTTCTACTTCGTTTATGTTCTCCCGGGGCAAGAAAGAGACACTGGCGTCGCGACTTCTGTTGTTTCGTTGTAGAATGTTCGTTTTCTTTATATTTGGTTCCTCTTTATGTTTGTTATGATTTCAGGATTTCATTTCCATGGCGTCGTGGCATCACTGATTTTTTTTTTTGAGACGCTAATTCCTGTGGCTTGAAACATTACTTTCTCTTTCTTGTTAACTTTCAAGTATCCCATTTTCCTAAAGTTTTCCGTGTGGATAATAAATTTCCTTCCTTAAAGTATACACATATACATTTTCAGGATTCCCTCTCTCTCTTTCTCTGTATTCGTCTGTCTGTCTGCCTCTCTGTCTCTCTCTCTGTCTCTCTCTCTTTCGGTCTATCTCTCTGTCTCTCTTTTTTTCTCTCTCTTCCTTCCTCATCCTCGTCTCATTCTCTCTCTATCTCTCTGTTTTTCATCCTCTGTCAGTTTTCGTCTCCCGCTTTCCATATTCGTGCACATGTGTGTTTGGTAATGTACTATAGGAAAAAAGTGTGTTCTACATAGGTACGTGAGTGTGTACAAAAGCACGCACATACATTTATTTGTGATCCCGTGTCATCCTCTTTTCCCCGGCACGTGTACTCTCCTCGCCCTCCACCGACTCTCCTCGCCTCCTCTCCTCGCCCTCCGCCTCCTCTCCTCCCTTTGACGGAGGAAAATAGTGTTGTTAAGGCGCCCTCTCGAGGCCGAGTATCTGTACCGAGAACCGCGTTCGGCGAGAGAAAGCCCGAGAGCCGCTGAAGTGCCCGCAGGCGGATCAGATTCAGGGAAGACCTCAGCCGAGCGCGACGGAGGAGCTGGCTCTTCCCTTCCCCCCCCGAAGTGCCAGGGCTTTCCGATGTCGTCTGATTCGGAGCCTCGTCGTCGTCGGGAGGCGTCAGCGGGACGGAAGCTGGGGAGGGGGGAAGGGGGGGGAGGAATGGCGAGTGAGGAGGGAGGGGGGAAGGGGGGAGGAATGGCGAGTAAGGAGGGAGAGGAGAAGAGAAGACAGGGGAGTGGGGAGGAAGGAGGAGGGAGGCAGGGGAGTGGGGGAGGGGGAAGGGAGGGTGTGAGTAAGGAGGGAGAGGGAGAGAGGCAGGGGAGTGGGGAGGGGGAAGGGGGGGAGGAATGGCGAGTAAGGAGGGAGAGGGAGAGGAGCAGGGGAGTGGGGAGGGGGAAGGGGGAGGAATGGCGAGTGAGGAGGGAGGGGGGAAGGGGGGAGGAATGGCGAGTAAGGAGGAGGGAGAGGGAGAGAGGCAGGGGAGTGGGGAGGGGAGGGAGAGGGAGAGAGGCAGGGGAGTGGGGAGGGGGAAGGGGGAGGAATGGCGAGTAAGGAGGGAGAGGGAGAGAGGCAGGGGGGGAGTGGGAGGGGAAGGGAGGGGAGGAATGGCGAGTAAGGAGGGAGAGGGAGAGAGGCAGGGGAGTGGGGAGGGGGAAGGGGGGGAGGAATGGCGAGTAAGGAGGGAGGGGGAAGGGGAGAGCAATGGCGAGTAAGGAGGAGAGGGAGAGAGGCAGGGAGTGGGGAGGGGGAAGGGGGGGGAGGAATGGCGAGTAAGGAGGGAGAGGGAGGCAGGGGAGTGGGGGAGGGGGAAGGGGGAGGAATGGCGAAGTAAGGAGGGAGGGGGAGGGAGGAGGCAATGGCAGTAAAGGAGGGAGAGGGGGAGAGAGGCAGGGGAGTGGGAGGAGGGAGAGGGAGAGAGGCAGGGGAGTGGGGAGGGGGAGGGAGAGGGAGAGAGGCAGGGGAGTGGGAGGGAGGGAGAGGGAGGGAGGCAGGGGAGTGGGGAGGGAGAGAGAGGGAGAAGGCAGGGAGTGGGAGGAGGGAGGGAGAGAGGCAGGGGAGTGGGGAGGGGAGGGAGGGAAGGGGGGAGGAATGGCGAGTAAGGAGGAGGAGGGAGCAGGGGAGTGGGAGGGGAGGGAGGGGAAGGGGGGAGGAATGGCAGTAGGGAGAGGGAGAGGCAGGGGAGTGGGGAGGGGAGGGAGGGGGGGGGAGGAATGGCGAGTAAGGAGGGAGAGGGAGAGGCAGGGGAGTGGGGAGGGGGAAGGGGGAGGAATGGCGAGTAAGGAGGGAGAGGGAGAGAGGCAGGGGGAGGGGGCAGGGGGAGGAATGGCGAGTAAGGAGGGAGAGGGAAGAGGCAGGGAGTGGGGAGGGGAGGGAGGGGGAAGGGAGAGGAATGGCAGGTAAGGAGGGAGAGGGAGAGAGGCAGGGGAGTGGGGAGGGGGAAGGGGGAGGAATGGCAGTGGGAGGGAGAGGGAGAGGCAGGGAGTGGGGAGGGGGAAAGGGGGGAGGGAATGGCGAGTAAGGAGGAGAGGGAGAGAGGCAGGGGAGTGGGGAGGAGGGAGGGGAAGGGGAGGAATGGCGAGGTGAGGAGGAGGGAGAGGTAAGAGGCGGGGGAGTGGGAGGAGGGAGAGGGAGAGGCAGGGGAGTGGGGGAGGGGAGGGAGAGGGAGAGGGCAGGGGAGTGGGGAGGGGAGGGAGGGAGAGAGGCAGGGGAGTGGGGAGGGGAGGGAGAGGGAGAGAGGCAGGGGAGTGGGGAGGGGAGGGAGAGAGGAGGAGAGAGGGCAGGGGAGTGGGGAGGGGAGGGAGAGGGAGAGGCAGGGAGTGGGGAGGGAGGGAGAGGGAGAGAGGCAGAGTGGGGAGGGAGGGAGAGGGAGAAAGGCAGGGGGGAGTGGGGGAGGGGGAAGGGGGAGGGAATGGCGAGTAGGAGGGAGAGGGAGAGGCAGGGGAGTGGGGGAGGGGGGAAGGGGGAGGAATGGCGAGTAAGGAGGGAGAGGGAGAGAGGCAGGGGAGTGGGGAGGGGAGGGAGGGGGAAGGGGGGGAGGAATGGCGAGTGGGGAGGAGGGAGAGGTAAGAGGCGGGGAGTGGGGGAGGGAGGGAAGGAGGGAGGAGATAGAGGCAGGGGGTGGGGAGGGAGGGAGAGGGAGAGGAAGGGTGGGGGAGGAGGGGAGGGAGAGGGAGAGAGCAGGGGAGTGGGAGGGGAGGGAGGGAGAGAGGCAGGGGAGTGGGGAGGAGGGAGAGGGAGAGAGGCAGAAAGAGTGGGAAGGGGAGGGAGAGGGAGAGGCAGGGAGTGGGGGAGGGGAGGAGAGGGAGAGGCAGGGAGTGGGGAGGGGAGGGAGAGGGAGGAGAGAGGCAGGGAGTGGGGAGGAGGGAGAGGGAGGAGCAGGGGAGTGGGGAGGGAGGGAGAGGGAGAGAGAGGCAGAGGAGTGGGGGAGGGGAGGGAGAGGGAGAGAGGCAGAGGGGAGTGGGAGGGGAGGGAGAGGAGGAGAGAGAGGCAGGGGAGTGGGGGAGGGGGAGAGAGAGGGAGAGAGGGGCAGGGGGGAGTGGGGAGGGAGGAGAGGGAGAGGAGGCAGGGGAGTGGGGAGGGAGGGAGAGGGAGAGGCAGGGGGTGGGAGGGAGAGGAGAGAGGCAGGGGAGTGGGGAGGGGAGAGAGAGGGAGAGAGGCAGGGGGGAGTGGGGAGGGAGGGAGAGAGGGAGAGAGGCAGGGGAGTGGGAAGGGGAGGGAGGGAGAGAGGCAGGGGAGTGGGGAGGGAGGGAGAGGGAGAGAGGCAGGGAGTGGGGAGGGGAGGGGGAGAGGGAGGGAGGAGCAGGGAGTGGGGAGGGGAGGGAGAGGGAGAGAGGCAGGGGGAGTGGGAGGAGGGAGAGGGAGAGAGGGCAGAGTGGGGAGGGGAGGGGAGAGGGAGAGAGGCAGGGAGTGGGGAGGGAGGGAGAGGGAGAGAGGCAGGGGAGTGGGGAGGAGGGAGGGAGAGGCAGGGGTGGGAGGGGGAGGGAGAGGGAGGCGGGAGTGGGGAGGGAGGGAAAGAGGAGTGGGGGAAGGAATGGGTGTATGATAAGAGAGGGACAGAGCAGGAGGGGATTGGGGAGGGAGATTGCTGGAGGAGGGGAAGGGAAGGAGACAAGAGGAATAAGGATATGCTGATCCTCTAAATAACGAGTTCACGCTATAATGAGAGGTTCTTCGTGTTCTGCTCTCCAATCAACCTGTCTGTTGGATTTCTTGAGTGAGTACGTTTGTTTTCTTTGTATTTCTTCGCTTGGTTTTCTCTGTGTGACTGTATCGTCTGGGTTGAGCGGTTTCTTGCTGTATTTGTTAGGAAATGTAGATAAAGAGGAAGATCTTTTTGTGTAGAAATGCATTGTTTCTTCTTTACGAATACATATGTAGGCTTTCGTATGCACGGTTAGAAAATGATATATATGTGTGTGTGAATACAAACACGGTTACGTATACACGAAGATGAAATGGAAAACAGCCATAATTTAATCTATTCTTTTTTTTATTGTGGCTGATTTTCTTTCCATTTAAATGCGTGTGATTCATAGTAACTACAACATGGAAGATAATGCATCTAATTAAAGATAGAGAGAAACACCAGGCACATAATATAATTTCATTAACAAGAACATATTCCCCCTTGCTTTTCCGCCATCTTTGTATATATAAATAGAGACTATAACCACTCACTGCAATAAAGAATTACATTTCTTATCTAATTGCTGCATAAAGTGTCGTACAAGTTATTACAAAGCCACTATCACTTTCTAGATTCACGCCCGTATTCATTGTTCATACAATATGATTTATTTTTATCATTATTATTATTATTATTGTTATTATTATTGCTATTATTATTGTTATCATTATTGCTATTATTATCATTTTCAGTGCCATTATTGTGATCATTATCATGGTCACAATTATTATTATCGTTGCAATTATCTTTATTGCTATCATAACCTATATCCTTACATTATATTATTACTATTATGCATTAATTTACCTCACAATGTTATAACGTTCCATGCCCGTTTCATCAATATATATTTAAAGATAACTCATACTAGTCTTCAGGAAACAGAAAACAATCATATTCTCAAAAGTAGAGATAATTATAATGTAAGTCCACTATAATATAAAGCACATAAATAAAAAATTACTCCTTGAATTCAACAATTATCTGTATGACAGTCGGTAATTGAATTGTTAATCTTAAGCCAATAATATTAATATGCATTTTCTCTATAGTCCCTAATTTACACAATAATCTTTGAAGATTAAAGAGGGATTAAGAGCAAGAGAGAGATAAAGTAGTATTAGTAACTTATATTTCAGTATCATTGTTGTTATATACGATTTGCAAATAGAATAACAAAGAAAAAAAAAAAAAAAAAAAGGAAATACGTACCAATATGCTGTATAGCTTTTCTTGTCAAGAAGGCACATAGTGAAAAGTCCTTCGGTATATTCCTGTTCCTTTCTCGTTCTTCCCTTCGTTGTTCTTTTTGCAGTTTGTTCAACATGAACCTTAAGCATTTAATTTAATTTAATGAATTTAATTCATAATTTAATGAAGCTTACACATTTAATACGATGATAAAACAAGGGGTTTGGGATAATGAAATGGTAACAGCTGATTCCCTGTTATCCAAGGATTCGGGTAAGATACTTGTTTGAACGAAAATTCCCTTGTGACATAAATATATTTTTTATACATTTTTGGGTGAGTTTATGAGTTATTCGTCTCATATACTGCATCCTCGTTAATAAGATGTGTGTGCGTGTGCGTGTGTGTGTGTGTGTGCGTGCGTGTGTGTGTGTGTGTGCGTGTGTGTGTGTGTGTGTGTGTGTTTCTTTACATATTGTGGCCTTGTATCATTATTATGAGCATTGCATTTCACTGAATAATGTTACCGTAGCGAGTTTTCTAAGAAAAGGTGTTAAAAGAGATTTAATATGAACAGATCTGAATAAAAGTTTTTTTTTAATGAGAAAACTTATATAATTGTCATACATCATTATATTTTTTTCTATTTTGAGTATTTACAATAACACTTCAAACGGAATAAAAGTCATAATAAATATACTACAACCTATAACATTATGATTATATTTATACAACATTTTGAAATCAATATTACACGAAAGAGATACGGCTATAACGTATATCATTTTCATTTTGTTTTCCGACACGAATTAATATTATTACGATATGAAATTTTCCGCATTGTAAACAAATAATAATGTGACCCACATATGTTACCCGTACAAAGCACGTTAATTAAAAATGTCATATCACACATTTCGAGTGAATGTCCTCTCTCTCTATCTATTTTTCTGCCAATCAATCTATTTGTCTCTCTGTCTATCTACTTTCTATTTATTTATCTATATTTATCAATGTCTATCTTCTCTCTATATCTATCTTCTCTCTCGCCTCTCTCTATATCTATCTATCTTCTCTCTCGCCCTCTCTATATCTATCTATATTTATCTACATGTCTCTTCTCTCTATCTCTGTCTGTCTATCTATCTTCTCTCGCGCCCTCTCTCTAACTATCCATATATCTCTATATCTATCTATCTTCTCTATGTCTATATTTATCTATGTCTATCTTCTCTCTGTATCTATCTATCTTCTCTCTTGCCCTCAATCTATCTATCTATATTAATCTATTTCTCCTCGCTATCTCTGTCTATCTATCTTCTTTCGCACCCTCTCTTTAACTATCCATATATCTCTATCTATCCATATGTCTATCGTCTCTATCTATCTTCTCTCTCGCCCTCAATCTATCTATCTATATTCATCTATGTCTCTTTTCTTTATCTCTATATATCTTCTCTCGAGCCCTCTCTCTAACTATCCATATATCTCTATCTATACATATGTCTATCGTCTCTATCTATCTTCTCTCTCGCCCTCAATCTATCTATCTCTATTTATCAATGTCTCTTCTCTCTATCTCTGTCTACCTGTCTTCTCTTTCTGTCTATCTGTCTTCTCTTGCAATCTTTCTCTATCCATATATCTCTATCTATGTATGTCTATCTTCTCTCTCTTTCTCACTCTTTATGCCTATGTCTGAGTCTATATACATCTACGTAAAATACATATAACATATATCCGTAAAAGTATGCAAATTTCATTCATAACACATACCATAACACTTACATACACATAAACACTGGAACCGTAAACCCAAAAAAACTAAAATCTCCTACAAAACAGGAGAGGAAAAAAACAATTTAATCAACGAATAGGCAACCGTAATTAGGCTTCATATAACAAAGAGCCCCAATCTGGTGGGTGCGATATCGGATTTTTTATTCATTCTATTTATTCTTTCACTTGTTTATATATATATATATATATATATATATATATATATATATATATATATATATATATATATATATATATATATATATATATTTATTTATTTATTTATTTATTTATTTATTTATTTATTTATGAGTTATCCATTTATTCATTTATTTTTTTCTTCTGTTTTTTGCTTTATGTGGTGATGATGATGTTGATGGTGATAATGATGCCAATAATAATAACACTGATAAAGACTATAGTAGTAACGATGATAGCAATCATAATCACAACAGTAATAGCAAAGGTAACAATTAGAAGTTTTGTTGTTAACTTTTGATAAATAAGAGGGTTTATGTCCATTCTAGAAAAAAAAAAATAAGTATTGATAACTTTTAAAAAATAATGATTTGTTGATAACTTGAAAAGAATAAGAGGTTCTGTTGATAACTTTTGAAAAATAAGTGGTTTTGGTCACTTTAAAAATAAAGGTTTTGTTGATAACTTTTGCAAAGAAAATATGAATTTTAAACTTTTGAAAAAATAATAAGGTTTGTTAACAGCTTTTGAAAAAAAGAGTTCTATTGATATTTGAAAAGTAAAGGTTTTACTAAAAACTTTTGGAAAATACGGTTTTGTTAAATAAAGGTTTTGTTGATTATATATATATATATATATATATATATATATATATATATATATATATATATATATATATACATATATATATACATATATATATATATATATATATATATATATATATATATATATATATATATATATATATATATATATAAGATTTTTTGAAAGATAAGAGGTTCTGTAAACTTTTGGAAAGGAAGAGGCTTTGTTGACTTGATAAGATGACTTATTGACTTTTGAAAGCTAGGATGTTTCGTTGAATTGAAAAAAATGAGAAATTCTATAAACTTTTGAAAAATAAGATGTTTTATTAACTTTTGAAATATAGAGGTTTAGGTGACAAAAAAATGTCTTAGCTCGCAATTGCTACCTGCGAAACCATATTCAGAGGTATCTTCACCAACATAATTAAATGTTAGCAACCCTGAGCAGTAGTCGCATAACCTAATAATTATATCAAAACCTTAGCATACTAATAATGCAGTTTGCTTGTCACGTGATCGGGCATCCCATCCCCCTCGTACACAGAAAATCTCTATCATTAATCTCGTTTTGTGTGTAAGCAGATTATAAAAGCAGTTGCCCTTTTTTTTAAGCAGCGAAATATATACAGTTATGCATTTTCAATAAGGAAACTATTAAGAAACTATTTTTCAGTGGCGTAGCGTGGTTGTCAGTGCCCGGGGCAAGGCAAATATTGTTACCAACTTAACCCAGAACGTTTGCTCTCCCGGAAGATAAATAAAAAAACGTTTTTTTTTTTTTTGCCAAAGTAAATCACAACATTCAAAACCTGTTCTGATTATAATCTTTTAGTGAATACTAAAAAATGTGAAAAAAGAACGTCTTTACAAGTTGAAGCAACGTGATTCGACATAATCCATTCATCAATCAGACACCCAGATTGTATGCAATTAACCAATCACACCAAACAAGCTGTCGGCAGTAATGGTAATACGACTCCATAACGTTTCATCTCTGAAGGAATTGCCAGTTGCATTACTCCCTCCTTTGCTTCGGGTAATTGCGACACTACATCGCAAGCGTGTATGTCTCAGAATACCAATCTTATCAAAGGAATACCATTGCATCGGTATGTAAACTCATGCACGCGATCCAGATTATAAGCAAGGGTGTCATGCATGTATTGCTTGGTGGTAATACGCGTTCAGTGATCGTAATTTATGTAAATGTATGATTATGGTGATTAAAGTTTATGCTTATGTACATGCGGTAGGTTATATGAGTCGGGGATAAGATCGAGTGACGCTGGAAGTGTGTCGAAAATTCTCGGTTTGAAATTGATATCCATGTACATTATGGTAATAAAAAAGGGAAGCGCTCGGAAACCAGTGAAAAAAAAGGAGAAAGAACATTATGCAAAATACAAACACCCTTTTTTTTCGCGAATTCGCACCACGAGCAAACACCACATCATCCCACGCTCGATTTCGCGCGCCCGAATCCGAACCCGCCGCTTCGAAACGTCTCGGAAAAAAAAAAAATCGTAAACAAATGAAAAGATAAACATTTTAGATGGCGTAAGAATCCCTTTGCAACTTATCTCAGGATCTTCAATATTGCTTCTCATCCTTGTTTTCTCTCTCCTCCCGCCGCTGCAAGAGGCTGAGACGCGAAGGGTAGCCTGCAGCGACCGAGGATTCCATTAACATGCGAGCTGTAAACTCATCTCGGAGCGAAAGGCCCCGGCGCTTCGAGATTATATAAGCTCGCGCGCTAGCAAGGGGGCGCGGAGGCGGGCGCAAAGGAGATGACTCGTTTTGCCGTCTTTTTTTCTTTTTTTTTTCTTTTCTTCTTTTTTCTTTCCTTTGGGGAGGATGGGATTTGTTTTTTGTCTATTTTTTTGTTTGTTTTTTGTTTGTTTTTTGTCGTTCGAGATTAGTTTTCACCTCTTGTCCGACTTATTTGCCCTACATTCATTCTCTCTTTCTTTTCTCTTCTCTCTTTTCTTCATCCTTTTTCAAACATCTCTTTTTTTCTCTTTCTCTCTCACTCTCCCGTCTCTCTCCCATCTCTGTCTATCTCTAATCTCTCTCTTGCTCTTTTTCTCTCCCCCCCCCTCTCTCTCTCTCTCTCTCTCTCTCTCTCTCTCTCTCTCTCTCTCTCTCTCTCTCTCTCTCTCTCTCTCTCTCTCTCTCTCTCCCTCTCCCTCTTTTTCTCTC
>NC_091583.1:1327635-1330135 GCF_042767895.1 Penaeus vannamei | reverse complement strand
CCATCTTGTCTCCTCGCTGGAACGGAGATGATCCAACATTCGCTATGAAATTCATGCCGCTCGAAGGCGCGCGTCCTCGGGCTTCATGGACTTCTAATCGCCGGAATAAAACCAACTTCCAGTCGTCTTACGAATGATCAAGGGATTAGCCTTCGCGGAGTAAAAAAAAAGCCTCCAGGTCATCCCACAGACGATCAAAGCAATAGCATCCCCGATCATCGCGCTGCCGCCGAGACAAGCCCCGCAAACACAGCCTCCGAGAACTCCTCCCATAATGAGTCTTTAACCGCCAAAGTCATTAGTCGGGACCGAATTCCCAAACAACGAGGTTGATGCATTAGATCTCTTATTAGCCTCGCCGGTCTGACAAATCACCTTGCCGGCCGGCCAATCGGAACGCGGCTTTCTCCCTCGGGCGCGTTCTGATTGGCCAGATTGGAAGTCCCCCTCAGCCAATGGGGCCTTTCGGACTGTGAACCAACGTAGCTTCGTTTTCCTTTTTTATCATCGTTATATTTTTTTTTCGTTTACAGGGCTTCTACAACCCACGCCTTTTTCAAATCTTTTTTTTTTTTTTTTCCTTTTTTTAAAAACTTCATCGCAAACTTTCTTTTCTCTTTCTATCTCGGCCTAACTTTTCTCTCCCCCTTTCGCCTCGCCTCTCTTTCGCCCTTCATTCGCCACGCCCCGACCAACTTCTTCTCAGCGCCCGCCCACCTGCCTTCCCTCTGCTGCAACCGCCCACGCCGCCTCACCCTCGCACACTAAATCACACTTTTGAACCCTGTCCCTTTTCCTGCTCACGCCCACTGCCATCCCTCCTGGCTCCATTGTGCTTGCGACGTGCCCCTCCCTCCCCTCCCTCCCCCCTCCCCAATCGCCCCTCCTCTTGCTTGTCTCTCTCCTCCTTTCTCTTTTTTGCTTTATTCTCTCCTCTGTTGCCTTGCCTTTTAGTTCTCTTTTGTCCTCTCTGTTCTCCTCTTCCTTTTCCCTCTCTTCCCTCTCTAATCTCCCATTTCCTAGTTCCTTTCTTTTTCTCTCCCTCTCCCTTCTTTCTTCGGTCTTCCTCCCTAACCCCATTGCCTCTTCTTCTTTCTCATTTCCAACCTGCTTGTCTCCTTTATTCTTTCCCCTCTCTGCTTTCCTCTCCTCTAACTCGTCTCACCTTCTTCTCTCCGCTATCCCTTGTCTCCTCATCCTCTCTCTCGTATCTCCTTCCTCTCTCCCCTCTCCCTCGTCTTCCGTTCCTCTCTCTCCTCTCCCTGGTCTCCCCTTCCTCTTTTACCTCCTTCGAGTCTCCCCTCTACCTCGTCTCCTTCGCCTCTTCCCTTTCCCTCGGTTCCCCTTCCTCTCTCTTGTCTCCTTCGGCTCCCCTCTCTCTCACCCTCCTCTCCTCTTCCTCTCTCCCCTCTCTCTCGTGTCCTCTTCCCCTTTCCCCTTTTTCTCGTCTTCCGTTCCTCTCTTCCCTCTCCCTCGCCCCCCCTCCTCTCTCCCTGGTTACTCCTTCTCTCGTCTCCTCTCTCTCTCCCTGGTTTCTCCTTCTCTCGTCTCCCTCGCCCCCCCTCCTCTCTCCCTGGTTTCTCCTTCTCTCGTCTCCTCTCTCTCTCCCTGGTTTCTCCTTCTCTCGTCTCCCTCGCCTCCTCTCTCTCTCCCTGGTTTCTCCTTCTCTCGTCTCCCTCGCCTCCTCTCTCTCTCCCTGGTTTCTCCTTCTCTCGTCTCCCTCGCCTCCTCTCTCTCTCCCTAGTTTCTCCTTCTCTCGTCTCCCTCGCCTCCTCTTTCTCTCCCTGGTTTCTCCTTCTCTCGTCTCCCTCGCCTCCTCTCTCTCTCCCTAGTTTCTCCTTCTCTCGTCTCCCTCGCCTCCTCTTTCTCTCCCTGGTTTCTCCTTCTCTCGTCTCCCTCGCCTCCTCTCTCTCTCCCTGGTTTCTCCTTCTCTCGTCTCCCTCGCCTCCTCTCTCTCTCCCTGGTTTCTCCTTCTCTCGTCTCCCTCGCCTCCTCTCTCTCTCCCTAGTTTCTCCTTCTCTCGTCTCCCTCGCCTCCTCTCTCTCTCCCTGGTTTCTCCTTCTCTCGTCTCCCTCGCCTCCTCTCTCTCTCCCTGGCTTCTCCTTCTCTCGTCTCCCTCACCTCCTCTCTCTCTCCCTGGTTTCTCCTTCTCTCGTCTCCCTCGCCTCCTCTCTCTCTCCCTAGTTTCTCCTTCTCTCGTCTCCCTCGCCTCCTCTCTCTCTCCCTGGTTTCTCCTTCTCTCGTCTCCCTCGCCTCCTCTCTCTCTCCCTGGCTTCTCCTTCTCTCGTCTCCCTCACCTCCTCTCTCTCTCCCTGGTTTCTCCTTCTCTCGTCTCCCTCGCCTCCTCTCTCTCTCCCTGGTTTCTCCTTCTCTCGTCTCCCTCGCCTCCTCCTTCTCTCCCCTATATCCCTAGACACTGGGACTCACGTCATGGAATCTTGTTTCGTGTCTAATGAAAGGTGATTAATTATTTAAGTGTTATGTTACCTTGTATTAATTA
>NC_091583.1:1320135-1322635 GCF_042767895.1 Penaeus vannamei | reverse complement strand
TATATATATATATATGTATGTATGTATATATATATATATATATATATATATATATATATATATATATATATATATATATATATATATATATATATATATATATATATATATATATATATATGATTATCATCATTATCATTGCAATTATGTATATGTATGTATGTATGTATATAAAGCTTAAGCATGGTGATTGAATGTGGTTGAATGGTTTTCACTTGACCTCGCTACCATGAGGAGAGAGAGAGAGAGAGAGAGAGGGGGGGGGGGGGAGATCCGGGAGGAAAGGACATTTCCTTTGACCTCCCTCGCTGAATGACCTTTGCTGAAGGACCTTCGCTGAAGGGCCTTCGCCTGGTCTCCATCTCCATCCTGTGTGCTGTGCTGGCGCAGCGGTAAGGTGCTCGTCTAGCAATCTTGCGGACCTGCGTTCAATCCCACGCCCGGCCAGTGAGTGGTAACCCCGCCCACTCCTTGCACACAGGG
Source organism: Penaeus vannamei (assembly GCF_042767895.1). Lineage (NCBI taxonomy): Eukaryota > Metazoa > Arthropoda > Malacostraca > Decapoda > Penaeidae > Penaeus > Penaeus vannamei. The sequence continues at coordinate 1,322,152 of NC_091583.1, read as the reverse complement.
GGAGATTTGGGCAGAATAAAACAGACAGTACGTCATAGCAAAGAATATCCATTGTAACAAATGGAATTAGAACTAAATCTTAAAAAAAAAAAAAATCTAAAAAACCTTCTAAGGGGCCGAATACGCTTGAGGGTGAGTACCCGGATGTATGGAAGGGCATAAGGCATAAGGATTCCATTATGATCTCACTGCCATGTCTGCGCTGCTGTAGAAAGGGTTTTAAAGTTTGAAGAGGTTAAGAAAAGAAACATTTTCCTGTCTCTCTTTCTTTATCTCTTTCCACACATACACACGCAAGCAAGCAGAGACACACACACACACACATCCACCCACCCACCCACACACACATAAATACACAGACATGCATACACAAGCAAGAACACACACACAGGCACATACACAAACACACATACACACACCCACCCACACACACATACACACACACACATGCATACACAAGCAAGAACAAGCACACACACACACGCACACATACATACACACACATGCATACACAAGCAAGAACACACACGCAAGCACATACACAAACATACACAAACACACATACACACACATGCATACACAAGCAAGAACACACACACAAGCACATACACACACACACACACACACACACCCACACACACATACATACACACACATGCATACACAAGCAAGAACACACACACGAGCACATACACAAACATACACACACACAAACACACATACTCACATGATCCTATACGCGTACATGTGTCACGTACATAAACATATATTGTATCCATTTTCCTTGTTCATATAACATTTTACGCTCTTTATTATTATTATTATTTTTTAATTCTTATCTTTAGCAGAATATATTTTACTTACCGATAGATTTTCGTGTTTATTTAAAAAAAAATCTTATCTGTTCTAGAATATCTTTCGCTTAACTATAGATTTTCGTGTTTATATAAAAAAAAAAAAAAATCTTATCTGTTCTAGAATATCTTTCACTTACCTATAGATCTTCGTGTTTATTAAAAAAAAAATCTTATCTGTTCTAAAAATTCTTATCTGTTCTAGAATATCTTTCGCTTACCGATAGATTTTTGTGTTTATTTTTTTTTTAGAAATTCTTATCTGTTCTAGAATATCTTTCGTTTACCGATAGATATTCGTGTTTATTTTTTTTAAAGATTCTTATCTGTTGTAGAATATCTTTCACTTACCGATAGATTTTCGTGTTTATAAAAAAAAAAAAAAAAAAAAAATCTTATCTGTTCTAGAATATCTTTCACTTACCGATAGATTTTCGTGTTTATAAAAAAAAAAAAAAAAAAAAAAATCTTATCTGTTCTAGAATATCGTTCGCTTTCCTATAGATTTTTTGGTTTATTTTTTAGAAATACTTATCTAAAAAAATTCTTATCAGTTTTAGAATATCTTTCGCTTACCGATAGATCTTCGTGTTTATTAAAAAAAAATCTTATCTGTTCTAAAAATTCTTATCTGTTCTAGAATATCTTCCGCTTTTTTGTGTTTATCTTCAAAAAATTCTTATCTGTTCTAGAATATCTTTCACTTACCGATAGATATTCGTGTTTATATATAAAAAAAAAAAATCTTATCTGTTCTAGGATATCGTTCGTTTACCGATAGATTTTCGTGTTTATTATTATTATTATTTTTTTTTAGAAATTCTTATCAGTTTTAGAATATCTTTCACTTACCTATAGATTTTTTTTTTTTTTTTTTTTTTTTTTTTTTTTTTTTTAGAAATTCTTATCAGTTCTAGAATATTTTTCGCTTACCTATAGATTTTCTTGTTTATTATTATTATTATTATTTAAATTCTTATCTGTTCTAGAATATCTTTCGCTTACCTATAGATTTTCTTGTTTATTTATTTATTTTTTTTAGAAATTCTTATCAGTTTTAGAATATCTTTCACTTACCTATAGATTTTCTTGTTTATTTATTTATTTATTTTTTTTTTTTTTTAGAAATTCTTATCAGTTCTAGAATCTCTTTCACTTACCTA
>NC_091583.1:1282635-1285135 GCF_042767895.1 Penaeus vannamei | reverse complement strand
AAAGGGGGGAGGGGGTGACAGAGGGGGAAGGGGAGGGGCGAAGGCGGGGACGGGCGAAAGGGAGGGGGTGACAGTGGGGGAAGGGGGAGGGGCGCGAAGGCGGGGACGGGCGAAAGGGGGAGGGGGTGACAGTGGGGGAAGGGGGAGGGGCGAAGGCGGGGACGGGGGAAAGGGGAGGGGTGACAGAGGGGGAAGGGGGAGGGGGCGAAGGCGAGGACGGGCGAAAGGGGGGAGGGGGTGACAGAGGGGGAAGGGGGAGGGGGCGAAGGCGGGGACGGGCGAAGGGGGGAGGGGGGTGACAGAGGGGGAAGGGGGAGGGGGCGAAGGCGGGGACGGGCGAAAGGGGAGGGGGATGACAGTGGGGGAAGGGGGAGGAGTGAAGGCGGGGACGGGCGAAAGGGGGAGGGGGTGACAGTGGGGGAAGGGGGAGGGGGCGAAGGCGGGGACGGGCGAAGGGGGGAGGGGGGGTGACAGAGGGGAAGGGGGAGGGGGCGAAGGCGGGGACGGGCGAAGGGGGGTGACAGAGGGGGAATGGGGGAGGGCGAAGGCGGGGACGGGCAGAGAAAGGGGGGTGACAGTGGGGGAAAGGGGAGGGGGCGAAGGCGGGACAGGGGCGAACGGTCGAAGAAACGGAGGTGAAGGAGAGAGAAGAAAGGAAAGAGAGAGAGAGAGAGAGAGAGAGAGAGAGAGAGAGAGAGAGAGAGAGAGAGAGAGAGAGAGAGGAGAGGGGGGAGGGAGGGAGGGAGAGAGGGAGAAAGAGAGCGAGAAAGAGAGAGCGAGAAGAGAGAGAGAGAGAGAGAGAGAGAGAGAGAGAGAGAGAGAGAGAGAGAGAGAGAGAGAGAGAGAGAGTGAGAGAGAGAGAGAGAGAGAGAGAGAGAGAGAGAGAGAGAGAGAGAGAGAGAGAGAGAGAGAGAGAGAGAGAGAGAGTGAGAGAGAGAGAGAGAGGGAGAGAGAGAGAGAGAGAGAGAGAGAGAGAGAGAGAGAGAGAGAGAGAGAGAGAGAGAGAGATAGAGAGATAGATAGATAGATAGATAGATAGATAGATAGATAGATAGAGAGAGAGAGAGAGAGAGAGAGAGAGAGAGAGAGATAGAGAGAGATAGATACATAGATAGATAGATAGATAGATAGAGAGAGAGAGGGAGAGAGAGAGAGTGAGTGAGAGAAAGACAGATAGATAGATAAAGAGAGAGAGAGAGAGCGAGAGAGAGAGAGAAAAAAAATCAGAGAGGGAGAACGCATGAAGGAAAATAACAAAAGACATAATGGAGAGAAAAGGAGACAAAAAAGACAAATAAATAGATAAACAAAAATAAAAAAATGAATGAATAAATAAATACTAACAATAATTGCTGAAACAAATCGAAGGACCCAAACGGCAGGAGAAACAAGCGAAGGGAAAGAAAAGTATATATTTACAGGCGAAAAGCGACGCAGATTCCGAGCCCGAGGGAGAGTCAGGCCCTGGGAAGGAGACGGCAGGGACTGTGGACTCCTCGGCCGCCGAATGGGTCTCGCGACGCCCACGAGGAGGCTGGGAGAGGGCGGTGGCGGTAGGGGAGGGGGAGGTTTAGGAGGGAGGAAGGGATAGGAGGGAGAGAAGGAGAAGCGAGAAAGATTAGAAGGAAAGAAAACAAGAAGGAAACATTAATAAAGACAAATAAATAGGAGATACCAGTGATAAAGAAAAGGAAAAAAGAGGTAAAAAAGAAGAAAAAAAGGCAGAGCGTATGCGAGGAGGCTGTCCAGGGGAAGGATGAGGGCGATGAGGATGTGGATGAGGGGGAGGAGGAGGAGGAGGAGGAGGAAGGGGAGGAGGAGGAGGAAGGGCAGGAGGAGGAGGAGGAGAAGGAGGAGGAAGGGCAGGAGGAGGAGGAGGAGGAAGACGTGGGAGAAAAAAAGGAGGAGGGAAGAAAGGAGCAGGAGGAGGAGGTCGGAAAAGAAGAGGAAGAGGAGGAGAGGGTGGTGGGAGAAGAGGAGGAAGAGGAAGAAAAGGAGGCGAAGGATGACGGGGAGAAACCAAAGGAAGGGGGCAGGGGAACGAGAAGGAAAAGTATGTGGCGAAGGAAGAAGAGGAGAAGGGAGAAGAAAGAGGAGATGGAGAAGGAAGACGAGAAGAAGGAGGAGGAGGAGGAGATGGTGGAGGAAGGCGAGAAGGAGGAGATAGAGGAGGAGGTAGAGATGGAGGAGAAGAAGAATGAGGAGGAAGAAGAGGAGGAGAGGGAGAGAAGAAATGCGGGAACAGCTGTATACATGACCTTGGTTGGAAGGTCAAAGGGCGAAGAGGAGGAGGAGGAGGAGGAAGAGGATGAACTGAGGTAGATGAAGGTGAATGAGGGAGAGGAAAGTGAACCTAAAAGCGAAAGTGAACGTGAAAAAGGGCTTTAACTTGTGGAATCAAGGGCAGTGGAAGTATGAGTTTTACCTGATACGTTGTAGCTCCTGCCACAACTTTCTCCTGTATCAAATGCCATGCTTTAAGTCTCTTTATTTTCCCTTT
>NC_091583.1:1275135-1277635 GCF_042767895.1 Penaeus vannamei | reverse complement strand
CCCCTCTCTCTATCACTTATTCTCTCTCTCTCTCTCTATCTATCTATCTATATCGATCTCTCTCTCCCTTTCTCTATCTATCTATCTCTGTGTCTCTCTCTTTCTCTCCCTCTCTCTCTATCTATCTATCTCTTTTTCTCTCTCTCTCTTCCTCTCTCAGTCTGTCTGTTTCTCTCTCTCTCTTTCTTTTTATTTCTTTCTCTCTCTCCTCCTCCTCCTCCTCTCTCACACACACTCTTCTTCTCTCACTCTGTCTGTCTGTATCTGTCTATCTTCTCTCTCTCTCTGTCTGTCTGTCTGTCTGTCTGTCTGTCTGTCTCTCTTTGTCTGTCTGTCTGTCTCTCTTTGTATGTCTGTCTGTCTGTCACTCTCTCTTTCTCTTTCTAGCTACTACAATGTTTTTCCTCACTAATCCTCTTACTCCCTTTCCCTCCCCCCCCCCCCTTCTCATTCGCCGCGAGGAGATGCCAACGCCCACTTCACCTACGGGGGGAGGAGGGGTGGGGTGGGGGGTGGGGGTGTCACGATAACCCATCCACCGAATTGAACGGGTGGAAGGGGTGGGGTGGGGGGGGGAGTAACCCTCTCAGCCCTCGCTTCTTCCCTTTGCCAAAATCATCCCTTTTACCTATTACCCATTACGCCTTACCTTCCCCTCCCCATTCTCCCCCCTCTCCCTATCTCCTTCTCCCCCCCCCCCCCATGTTGTTTTCCCGGCCCGACCTCCGCCGCTGTGGCACGCTGGATTATTAATGGCTGGCTTATGTAAAAAAAAAGAAGGAAAGAAAGAAGAGCTTTTCAATCCTTATTTACATAACCTCTTGCTGCTGCTATTACCTCCCTCCCCCCCCCCACTACCACCCGCCCTCTTGGGATGTGCAAGGGAAGGTTTCGACTCCCCCCTTCGCCCCTCTCCCTCTTTCTCTCCCCCTTCTCTCCTCTCTCTGCTCGCCTCTTTCATTCATCCCCCCTCCCTCCCATCCTTCACTCTCTATCCTTCTCTCATTCGTCTCTTCCCTTTCTTCTTACTTTCAATCTCTCCCTACCACTTCCATCCTTTGCCTTTTTCTTCTTCCTCTCCTCCCCCTTTCTCCCCTCTCCCTTCTTCTTCTCTTCGACTTCCCTCCATTCTACTTCCGTCCTCTGCCTTTTCCTTATCTATTTCCCATTTTATCTCTTTCCCTCTCATCACACTCTTTGTCTTCTTTCCTCTTTCTTTCTTCCTACCTGTTCCATCTTTCTCCTCTTCCTTCCTCTTCGCCTTAGTCGATCTCCTCACCTTCCATCTCTTCTCCTTCTCCACTCTCTCCTCACTTCTTCCATCTCTCCTCTTCTTCCCTTCCCTCACTCTTCACTCATTTTTTTTTTTCTCCCGACCAATTCCATCTCTCCCTCCCTTCCCTCTCCCTACCCTCGCCCCACTTCCCCCCCCCCCTTGCCCTCTAGCCCCGCCCCCTAGCCCCGCCCCCTAGCCACGCCTCACAGGATGAGTGTACCGTTAAGTAAGGGGTGTCTCGTTAAGGAATATCCTTTTTGTTGTTGGGTCCAGGAGGCTGGCTGAAAAGACGGGGATACTTTCCTAAAATGATTTTTTTTTTTTTTTTTTTTTTTTTTTTTTTTTTTTTTTTTTTTTTGGCGAGACCCATTATCATTACACCGCTTGGCACCTCCCCGTGCAAGAATGTGCTGGTAAGTACGTACCTTTTAAAGTTTAGTAAATAAAGAGCAAACACACAGAAACGCGCATGCACGCACACACACACACACACACACACACACACACACACACGCTCGCACACACACGCACACACACGCACACACACATACACACACGCGCGCACGCGCTGCATAACTCACACAAATGCGCACACACACAAGTTCAGGCATGTGCACACGCATGGGAAGATAAATATGTATATTAATAAATATTGTATGAAAAAGTGAAGCTTTACTCACCTCAGTCTGCTGCTGGTGCGGCCAGGGTACCTGAGGAATACAACAAGTTAGCATTTTGATAAATAATTCTGTTATTTTATCATATTTTTTTCCATTTTCCTGTCTCTCCATCTATGATAAATGTACTAATGTCATCATAAACAACAACAACAAAAGACAAACAGCTGTGCAAAGGCAGATCACAACCAGAAAGGAAAACAACAACTTGTCACAATAGACTCCATATTGGCATATCGTTTGATAAAGAGTCAGATCTGATTCGCAAACTTCATGTAACTTATTTTGTTCAATCGCTGATTTTTTTTACTGAACATTTCTCCCTTATTCCGCGGTGCAGAGGTGGTGTTCTCGCCAGCCAACCTTGCTGACCTGAGTAAGTGGATGGCAACTTGGCCATTTCTTGTTCTTGGGAATTCAGCAGTGCAGTAAAAAGAAAATTTAGTTAGATTGACGTCACCCAAACTGAAATTATTGTTGTTGATTTTGTTATCATTATTTTTTTTATCATTATCATGTTGTAATTATCCTTATTATTACCACTCTC
>NC_091583.1:1267635-1270135 GCF_042767895.1 Penaeus vannamei | reverse complement strand
GCTTTTTTGTGTGTGTTTTTGAGTTTCCCGCGCTTTTTTGTGTGTGTTTCCCGCGCTTTTTTGTGTGTGTTTTTGAGTTTCCCGCGCTTTTTTGTGTGTTTTTGAGTTTCCCGCGCTTTTTTGTGTGTGTTTTTGAGTTTCCCGCGCTTTTTTGTGTGTGTTTTTGAGTTTCCCGCGCTTTTTTGTGTGTGTTTTTGAGTTTCCCGCGGTTTTTTGGGTGTGTTTTTGAGTTTCCCGCGCTTTTTTGTGTGTGTTTCCCGCGCTTTTTTGTGTGTGTTTTTGAGTTTCCCGCGCTTTTTTGTGTGTGTTTTTGAGTTTCCCGCGCTTTTTTGTGTGTGTTTTTGAGTTTCCCGCGCTTTTTTGTGTGTGTTTCCCGCGCTTTTTTGTGTGTTTTTGAGTTTCCCGCGCTTTTTTGTGTGTGTTTTTTCCCGTTAAAAATGGGTCTGTTTTCCGATTTATTTCTTTGGAGATTCACATACATATGCATATATATACACACATACAAATATACACGTATACATATAAACGCACACACATACACATTCATACATACAGTCACATGCATACAGACACACACGCACATATACACACACTCACAAATACACACATATACATGCACACACAAACACACACACATAAACACACACATAAACACACACATACACGATCACGCACGCGCATGGCACACACACATATACGCTCACGCACGCGCATGAAACAAACACACAAACACACACACACACACACATACACATAAAATCACACACACAGATACACGCACACACGCCTTTACATTTAACGGGAAATAAAGCGAAACAGTGTAAACCGCAGTCAGCTTCAGCGAGTTGGTTTGCAGCTTTCCATAAAAGTCTACGGACGAAAACCCAGGTTTCACTTACCCTAACCCCGGCATCCGTTGGCACAGAGCCACTTCACCACACAATTGCTGGCAAATATACCACTTTATATACGGATTGAATTCGAACGTATTTTCAGTTCCTATGTGTTGATGATTATAAAAATAGAAATATTGATGATAATGATAAAAAATCAAGAAAATCATAAATTAATCAAGATTATAAATTAGATGATTAGATGGTGATATTAGTATCTGTGACTATTACAATTATGCTAATGACAATAATGATGTGAGAGCAATGATTATGATAACAAAACAACAACAATAATAAGGATAGTAACTATAATAACAATAATAAGGATAGTAACTGTAATAACAATAATAATGATAACAATGATAACAATGATGATAATAATAATAACGATAATAATGTCAATAATAACAATAATGGTACTGCCACTACTACTACTACTAGTAACAACAAGAACAACAACAACAAAAATAAAGGTAATAGTACTAATAAAGAATAATGAAAATAATAATAATTCTCAATAATGATACTGGTGTTATTGATAAAGATAATACTAATCGTAATAATGATAATGATAATTATGATAAAATGAATATATTCTAATAATGATGGTAGCAATTTCAGTAATAAAGATAATAACGACAAAAATGATGGGAAAATAATGATAAGACTGATAATAGTAGTAGTAATAGTAATGACATCAACAATAGCTATGATAACAATAATAATATTACTAATAGTAACAATAATAACAATAATAACATATCAGTGATAATGATGATAATGACAGTAAAAATAATAAAGAGAACAATAACGAAAACAAGAATAACAATAATAATGATAATAGAATACTAATAACTTCAATCATGATAATAATGATGATGACGATGATAAAGTCAATAATAATTATTGTAACGATAATGATGAAAAATGGTAAGACTAATGATAATTGCGATTAAAAGATATAAAAATGTTAATAATAACAACAATGATGACAATGATAATGATAATAACAACATTAATAACAATGAGTATGTATGATCATAATGATAATAGTAATAATAGAGATAATGATTATAATAGTAATAGCGGAAATAGTTGTAGTAGTAGTGGATACAACAATGATATTAAGGATGGTAACAATAATAATAATGCTAATGGTAATGGTAATGGTAATGATAATTATAGTATTAATAGTAATAATAGTAATGATAATAATAGCAATGATAACTGTAATAATGCTAATGATATTAATAATGAAAATAACAATAATAATCATATCAATGGAAATATATATATATATATATATATATATATATATATATATATATATATATATATATATATATATATATATATATATATATATATATATATATATATTATATATATATATATATATATATATATATATATATATATATATATATATATATATATATATATATATATATATATATATATATATATATATATATATATATATATATATATATATATACATATATATAGATATATATATATATATATATATATATATATATATATATATATATATATATATATATATATATATATGTATGTATATATATATATATATATATATATAT
>NC_091583.1:1260135-1262635 GCF_042767895.1 Penaeus vannamei | reverse complement strand
CAACTTTCTTCCGTTGTAAAATGCATTAAATTATATATCTAGTGCATTACACATTTAATAAATTATACATTCAATAAATTATGCACTTAATAAATTATATATTTAATAAATTATGTATTTAGTCCCTGTCCTGCCTCTCGGGGACCGGTCAGGGATGCACAAAGGGCCGGATGAAGCTACTGGGGAGTGTTATGGGTATTGGGATAAGATCGTGGGTTAGGAGGGAAGGAGGAGGGGGAGAGGGAAAGGGATAGGAGACAAGGGAGAACGGTGGGGTTGGGGTCGGTATAGGGATAGGTTTGAGAGAGAGAGAGAGAGACAGAGACAGACAGAGAGAGAGAGAGAGAGAGAGAGAGAGAGAGAGAGAGAGAGAGAGAGAGAGAGAGAGAGAGAGAGAGAGAGAGAGAAGGGGGTTAGAGAGAGAGAGAGAAAGAAGGAAGAGAGAGAGAGAGAGAGAGAGAGAGAGAGAGAGAGAGAGAGAGAGAGAGAGAGAGAGAGAGAGAGAGAAAGAGAGAAAGAGGGACAGAGAGAGAGAGACAGACAGACAGACAGACAGACAGACAGAGAAGGAGAGAGAGAGAGAGAGAGAGAGAGAGAGAGAGAAAGAAAGAGAGAGAGAGAGAGAGAGAAATCTACAAAAACGAACCGTCCCATACACATAACAGAAAAAAAAACAGACACAATTATATACAAACACACGCGCGCACACACACAGAGGGAGGTCACACAAAGGATTAGGGATCAGAGGCACCATTGTATTTACAGACTGAGGGATCTCGAGAGCGGTACCATATCAGAATCCAATTTCGGTCTCGCCATTCCTCCGCTTCCGTCGTCCCTACTTCCGATGCTCATTTTCTTTGCACTCAACCAAGTGTCTGTTTTCAAATTAGCCTTTATTTCGCTTTCGAAATGATCAACCTTATTATTGTCCTTCCTTTTTCTTCCAAGTTTTATCATTTTCCCAGCGATCTATAGGTTGCTTCAGTCTCTCTCTCTCTCTCTCTCTCTCTTTTTCGTTTTCGATATTATCTTCCTTCTTCGTTATTCATCCTTCCTTTTCCTCGTGTTTCACTATTTTCCTGTGCAGTCCAGCGATCTGTATGTTGCTTCAATCCCTTTAATCTGCTGTTCAAGTCATGCAACTCCTATTGATCTAGCTGTTCAATGATTTAGTTTGTTCTCTCAGATGAAGCTTTTTCGATCATATCGTAAAGGTTTTAAGAAAGCTTATCTAAAGCTTTATTTATTTATTTATTTACATCGCTTGTGCAGGGACATACGTAGATATCGCGCTTTTATCTCCATGTTTGTGGATACACGTCTTTGAAACATGTTAGATAAGGTCGAATAAGCCGTGGGAATGTTGAAACATTGAGCCGTAGTGCAGAAATAGGAGATATTGTAACGGTAATGATAAGTTCTGTTTACACACACGTAAGTATCTATTTCCCCCCTGCCCCCCCCCTCTCTCTCTTACACACATTTACACAGCAAGCACCCTCATAATAGTAAAAATAATAATGATGATAATAATAATAATAATAAAAAAAAAACTTTAAGGAACCTAGGCAATGCCATTGCTAAAAATCATTCTTAATGTGAACTCAAATAGAAAAACAACCGACAAACGAAAAGAAATGGAAGGCAGAGCAAAGAAGAAAAAGAGCGACACCAGCCGTCGAGGTTTAGTAGAAGCTCTCAGGTGAGCAGGGCGGGTGAGGGGACGACCTTGCTTACAATTGGAACCCGATTAGTGAAACCTATTACAGCAGGTGGGCTCGTGATCCCCTCCAGCCTCTATCACCCTCCCTTTTCCCTCGGGTGCGTGCGTGCGTGCGTGCGTGTGCGTCGCTCCCAGTGGCTGTTGGCTGATGCTAAAAGTTCTTTGGGAGGGTTGGCTTGCACCGGGTGTTCTTTATTTCGACGTGGCTTTCCCTGGCGTGTCTTTTGCGCGATTCGAGTTGATAGCAACTCCTCGGAAGGACGTTGGTGTTGTCCTCGACGCCTTGACTAGTCTGGGCGAACACCGTTGTGAAGCTCTGAACGTTCTGGCTAATACCGTATTGATTTTCTGACTTTGCTCGATGAAATTGTGACCACGGGAAGACCGCGGGGCTGCTAACTAACCCATAATCCTTTCTTGCCCCGAAGAGTTAATCGTGTTTTTCTGACGCATGCTGTGAAAAATAGGTCGAGTGTGTACATTAAGGGTGCAGAGTGTGTCGGTGACAGAGGTATTTGTTCGGGTCTTTGAGGGTGTTAGTGGTAGGTCTCAATAGTCCTGGTTCTGGTGTTTGTGTTGGTGGCGGTTCCCTGTGGTCACTCCGTAATTAATTAGTTCTCACGACAGGAAATCTACTCTTTTCCCGGCTCCTTCTCAACCCTCCCTCTCCAGTCGTGTCTCTTTATCACCTCTCACGTGCATTCTCCTTCTTTCATTGCGCTTGTCCGTCGCATTCTCTTTCCTCGCTACGTCCTCTGCGCGCTCACCTGCTAT
>NC_091583.1:1252531-1255031 GCF_042767895.1 Penaeus vannamei | reverse complement strand
TCTGGGATGGGGGCGGGGGCGGGGGGAGTGGGGGGGACGGGGATGGCGCCGCCTTGGCCTTATCGGGGTGGGGGTGGGGGGCGGGGTGGGAGGAGGCGGGGGGATGGCGCCGCCTTGGCCTTATCGGGGTGGGGTGGGGGGAGGGGGGAGGGGTAGCGCCGCCTTGGCCTTATCGGGGTGGGGGGGCGGTGGCGGGGGTGGCGCCGCCTTGGCCTTATCGGGGTGAGGGCGTGGGCGGGGTGGGGGGGTGGAGAGGGGTGAGAAGGCGTGCTGATAGCGCTGGAATATTTGCGATTTCTTTTTATAGATACAGATCCGCACACACGCGCACAAATACGCACAAAATCACACAGACGCACATGTGTAGAGATAGGCAATCATTTAGATAGATAGACAGACAGATAGACAGATAGATAGACAATCATTTATATAGATACACAGACAGATAGACAGATAGATAGACAATCATTTAGATAGATACACAGACAGATAGACAGATAGATAGACAATCATTTAGATAGATACACAGACAGATAGACAGATAGATAGACAATCATTTAGATAGATACACAGACAGATAGACAGATAGATAGATAGATAGTTAGATAGACAGGCCGATAGATAAATAGATAGATAGATAGATAAATTGAGATACAGATATAAAAAAAGATAAATGAATAGACACATACACACGCATATATATCCAGGGAAAGGAATGCATACATGAATGAACAACTGCCATACGGACGAAACATTATGCAAAAAGTTACGACGGTAAAAACATTTCATGAAAACTTGGCACAAACAAAAACAAAGCGAAACGGGAGCTAAATGCCATGCCAAAAAAAAAAAAAAAAGAAAAAAAAAAAAAAAAAAAAAAAGTTCGGCAAAGAGAAAGTAACGCAAACAAATCCTTGCACAGACTAAATGCTCAACAAGCAAAAACATTTTGCGCAAACAGAATGCAAACAACCCTCCCCACCCCCCCACCCTCCATCACACCCACACTCCCTGCCCCGTGTCTAGCCCGTTAAAAAAAAAAAAAAAAAAAAATGTTCTCTCGAATTTCACAGCACAAGCTTTGAACGAAACTTTTTAAAAAGGGGCTTAACTTTAGCACAAATAAAGCAAGGGGCAAGGACGCGATCTTAGAGGGGGGGGGGGGTAGGGGGCAGGGGGTGAAGGCAGGGGCATGAAAACTTAACAAGAACAAATAGAATATAACAATGAAGGTATAAAGATGATAAGATGGTATGTGGAAGGGCGTGGCGTGGCTCCCCTCCCCCTCCCTCCTCCCCACCCCCTTCCCCCTCCTCCCCTCCCCCTCCTCCTCCCCTCTCCTTCCCTCCTCCCCTCCCCCTCCCTCCTCCCCTCTCCTTCCATTACCCCCCTCCCCTCCCCTCCCCTTCCCTGACGTATGAGTGGAATGGAGTGGATCTGTGTGTGGAGGGAGATAAGGATATGGATTGCCGTGGCTCTTATCACTTCCAGGGTTGATAAGAACAAAGCCTTCGTCACCACGTCTCCTCTGGCCATTATTAGGAATGGGAAGAGAGAGAGGGAGGAAAAAAGGGAGAGAGGGGGGGGGGGAACGGTCTCTCTTTTTCTATCTCTTGATCTATCTATTTCACTTTCGCTCTCATTCCCTTCCCCATTCACTCTCCCTCACTTTTCTCTCGCCCTCGCTCTCTCTCCCTCCCTCATTCTCTCTCTCTCTCCCTCCACCATCCCCAGCATCATCATCCTCACCATCTGAGCAGACGGCAATCCCCTCCCCCACACCCCCTCCCCACACCCCCTCATCCTCCACCCCCTTCCCCCATACCCCCTCATCCTCCACCCCTCCCCCTATACCCCCCTCATCCTCCACCCCCATACCCCCTTCCATCCTCCACCCCCTCCCCCATACCCCCTCATCCTCCACCCCCTCCCCCATATTTCCTCTCTCTCTCATCCTCCACCACCCCTCCTCCCATAACCCATCATCCTCCACCCCCTCCCCCATACCCCCCCTCATCCTCCACCCCCTCCCCCATACCCCCTCATCCTCCACCCCCTCCCCCATACCCCCTCATCCTCCACCCCCTTCCCCCATACCCCCTCATCCTCCACCCCCCCCCCCTCCACGCCTACCCCCTCCATCACCATCAGTCGCGCCTCCATCCCCACCACCCTCTCCCTCACGCCCTCACATCCCGTCACAAGTTAGGCTAATATCCCACCTCCGTAAGTGAATTAACAAACTTATGTAATGTGGCCAAAGTCGTGATCGAGCGGGAATAATAATATTTGATATTAATGAAAGTTCTGGGGATTGCTTAATGGCATTATCTCACCAAAAGCTGTGTGATGGTGATGGCGAAAAGGCTCTCCTCTCTCTCTCTCGCTCTTTCTCTCTTTCTATCTGTCCGTTCCTTCTCGTTGTTGCCTCTCTCTCTCTATCGAGGTGTCTGTTTATTTATCGATCGATTGATCTATCTCTTTCTTTCTCTTCCCTTTC
>NC_091583.1:1245031-1247531 GCF_042767895.1 Penaeus vannamei | reverse complement strand
TTCCCCCTACCCGCCTCCTCCCCTTCCTCCCCCATCCCTCTCTCTCCGTTCTTCCCCTCTTCTTTATCCTTCCTCTTCCTCTTTATTCTTAATCTTGTCCCTCTCCTTCTTTTTCCCCTCTCCTCTTTCAGCTTAGTTTTCCACTCCTCACGTTCACTCCTTTCCCCTTTTTCCATTTCCTCCCCTCTCGCAATCCTCCTCGCTCTCCCCTATTTCCCTTCCACACTTCCCCCTATTCTCCCCCCCCTTTCTGCTTCTCTCTCCTTTTATCCCCCGCCCGCTCCCCACTCTCCCCCTTCACTAGCCACTCTCCCTCTTCCACCCTTGTCCTTCTCCCTTTTCATCCTTCACACTTTCCACTCCCTCCCTTCCCTCCCCACACTCCCCTCCCTCCCTTCCCTCCTCGCACTCTCCCTCTCCTCCCTTCTCTCCCCATTTTCCCTCTCTCTCCCTTCCTCTTCTTTCCTCCCACTCTCCCCCTCCCTCCCTTCCCTCTCCCCATTCTCCCTTCTCTCTTTTCCCCCACTTTCCTCCCATTCTCCCTTCCCTCCCTTCCCTCCTCTCCTACTCTCCCTTCCCTCCCCCACCTTCTCCCCCCTCCCTCCTTTCCCCCTCTTTTCCCCCCACTCTCCTCGCATTCTCCCTTCCCTTCCCGTCCTCTCCCTCTCCACTCTCCCTTCCCTCTCCATCTCTCCCTTCTCTCCCTCCCTTCCCTCTTCCCCCCACTCTCCCTTCCCCCTCCCCCACTCTCCCTTCCCTCTCCCATTCTCCTCCTTCCCTCTCCACTCTCCCCCCATTTTCCTTCCTCTGCATCTCCTCCCTTTCCCTTCCCTCTTTCTCCTTCCCCGACCTCTCCCTTCCTCGCTTCCCTTCCTGCTGTCCCTCCTCCTCCCTTCCCTTCCCACTCTCCCTTCTCCTTGCTTCCCTTCCCGCTGTCCCTCCCTCCCTTCCCCTCCCCCACTTTCTCCCTTTCCTCCCTCGCTCTCCTCTCTCCCACACTCCTCTCCTCCTCCTTCCCTTCCCACCTTCCCTCCCTTCCTCGCTTCCTTCCCAGCTGTCCCTCCCCTCCCTTCCTTCCTCCACTCTCCCTTTCCCTCCCTCCTCCTTCTCTCTCCCTCGCTCTCCCTCCCCACTCTCCTCCCCTCGCTTCCCTTCCCCCTGTCCCTTCCTCTTCCTCTTCCCTCCTCTTCCCTTCCCACTCTCCCTCCCGCTGTCCCTCTCCCCTCCCTTCCCCTTTCCCACTCTCCCTCCCCACTCTCCCTCCCTGCTGTCCCTTCCTCCCTTCCCTCGCTTCCCCTCACTTTCTTCCTTTTTTCCTTCCTTTTCCTTTGCTTCCTGCACTCTCCCTTTCCCTTCCCTCTTCTTCCTTCCCCACTCTCCCTTCCCTCGCTTCCCTCTGCACTCTCCCCCTTCCCTCCCTTCCCCTTTTCCCACTATCCCTTCCCTTCCCTGCTTCTCCCTCCCCTCCCTTCCCTTCCCACTCTCCCATCCCTCCTCTCCCTTCCCTCCCTTCCCTTCCCTCGCCTCCCTCCCCACTCTCCCATCCCTCCCTTCCCTTCCTTCCCACTCTCCCTTCCCTTCCCGCTGTCCCTCCCCTTGCTTCCCTCTTTCCCCCCTCTGTCCCTCCTCTCCCTTCCCCTCCCACTCCCATTCTCCCTTCCCGCTGGTTGTCCTCTTCCCTCGCTTCCCCTTCCCACTCTCCCTTCCCCTCGCTTCCTTCCTGCTGTCCCTTCCCTCTCTGCTTCCCTTCCTTGCTGTGTCCCTCCCCTCTCTTCCTTCCCACTCTTCCTTCCCTTCCCCGCTGTCCCTCCCCCCTGTCCCTTCCCTCGTTTCCCTCCCCAGATTTCTCTCCCATCCCTTTCCCTTTCCCTTCCTTCCCACTCTCCCTCCCTTTCCCCTTCCCACTCTCCCTCCCTTCCCTCCCTTCCCTTCCTCTTTCCTTTCCCCACTCTCCCTCCCCTCCCTTCCCCTTCCTTCCTTCCCACTGATCCCTTCCCTTCCCTGCTGTCCCTCCCTCGCTTCCCTTCCCCTGTCCTCTTCCCTTTCCTCCCTTCCTCTTCCCCTTCCTCCCACTCCCTCCCTCCTCCCTCCCTTCCCTTCCCGCTGTCCCTCCCCTCGCTTCCCTTCCCCCTGTCCCTTCCCTTCCCTTCCCTTCCCTCCCTTCCCTTCCCTCCCCTCCCTCCCCACTCTCCCTTCCCTTCCCTCCCTTCCCTCCCTTCCCTCCCTCCCTTCCCTCCCTTCCCTTCCCAGAGCAAGGGCCGCCGCGTGCATGAGGTGAGTTTCATTTCAAATTCTTGTTTGTCGTAACAGAATATCCGAGTCGCCTCTCCTCTGGCTGTGTTGCTAAGGCAGGGACGAGAGCTGGACTGCTGGTTGCTGATGACTATGGTTGCCAGGCTGGGAGTCCTTTTTCGGGGGGGGTTTGGGGGGTTTGGGGGGTCAGGCGGTTGGGGATGTGCGATGGGATGTGGGGTGAGGGGGTGAGGGGGTGGGTGTCTGT
>NC_091583.1:1232531-1242531 GCF_042767895.1 Penaeus vannamei | reverse complement strand
TATACATCCTCACCCTCTTCCCTATTCTCCACTTCCCTCCCTTTCCCTCCTCTCCAGTCTTTTCCACTTCCTTCCTCTTCCACCTTGCGTATCTTCACCCCCCCCCCCTCTTCCTCCCTCTCTCTCCTCACTCCTCCTTTCCTCCCCCTCCTTCCCTTCTTCCCCCCTCTCCCTCCTTCTCTTCTCTTCTCAATTTCCCCTCCTTTTCCTCCCTCCTCCTTCCCTTCTTCCCCCTCTCCCTCCCTCTCTCTCTCCTCGCCCCTCCTTTCCTCCCCCTCCTTCCCTCCTCTTCCCTCTCTCTCTCTCTCCTCACCCCTCCTTTCCTCCCCCTCCTTCTCCTCTTCCCTCTCTTCCTCCTTCTCTCTCCTCACCCCTCCTTTCCCTTCCCTTCCTTTCCTTCCTCTTCCCTCCTTCCTTCTTTCCTCCCTCTCTCTCGCCCCTCCTCCTTCCTCCTCCTTCCCTCTCTCTTCCTCCCTCTCCCCTCCTCTACCCCCTCCTTCCCCTCTAATCTCTCCCTCTTCTCCCCCTCTCCCTCCTTCTCTCTCCTCAATTCCCTCCTTTTCCCTCCCCATCCTTCCTCCTCTCCTCCCTCCTTCTCTCGTCCCTCCTCTCCCCTTCTCCTCTCGCCTCTCCTTCCCTCCTCTTCCTCCCTCTCCCTCCCTCACCCCTCCTGGCCCCTCTATCCTCCTCTTTCCTCCCTCTCCCTCCTCTTCCCTCCCTCTCCCTCCTCACCCTCTCCTTTTCCTTCCCCCTCCTCACCCTCTCTCTCTCCTTCCTCTCTACCCTCATTTCTCCCTCTATCCTCCTCTTTCCCTCCCTCTCCCTCCTCCACTCAATTTCCTCCTTCCCCCTCTCTACCCCTCCCTCTTCTCTCCTCTTCCCCTCTCCTCTCCTTCTCTCTCTCCCCTCACCCCTCCTTCCTTCCTCCTCTTCCCCCCTCTCCCTCCTCACCCCTCCTTCCCTCTACCCTCCTCTTTTTCCTCCCTCTCTTCCTTTCCTCACCCCCTCCTCACCCCTCCTTCCCTCCTCTTCCTCCTCTCTCCCTCCTTCTCTCTCTCCTTCCCCCCACCCTCCTCCTTCCCCCTCTCCCTCCTTTCACTCCCTCCGTTTCCTCCCCCTCCTTCCCCTCGCTCTTCCTCCCCCCCTCTCCCTCCCCTCACCCCTCCTCACCCCCTCTCTTCTTCCCCTCTACTCCTCCCTCTCTTCTCCCTCCTCTTCCCCCCTCTCCCTCCTTCTCTCTCCTCACCCCTCCTTACTCCCTCCTTTCCTCCCCCTCCTTCCCTCCTCTCTCCCCCTCTCCCTCCTCACCCCTCCTTCCCTTCCCTCTTCCTTCCCTCGCTCCTCCTTCTTCCCTTCCTTCCTTTCCTCCTCTCTTCCTCTCTCTCCCTCCTTTTCCTTCCCTTCCTTCCCTCCCTCTTTCCCTTCCTCCTCTCCTTCTCTTCTCCTCACCCCTCCTTCCCTCCTCTTCCTCCCTCTCCCTTCCTCACCCCTCCTTCCCCTTTCTACCCCCTCTCTCCCTCCCTCACCCCTCCTTTCCTTCCCCTCCTTCCCCTCTTACCCTCCTCTTCCTCCTCAATTTCTCCTTCTCCCTCACCCCTCCTTCCCCTCTACCCTCCTCTTCCTCCTCACTCACGCGCAAACATTGGCTTCACCCACGCTCGAGCTTCCTACACCCTTCCGTTCTTTCCAGGACCCTTCACCTTTCGCCTTAAGATCTGGGGCTTCCTGGCCTCCCCTCGCCCGCCCCTCCCTCCCCCCTCCCTCCTGCTCTCCTCCCCCTCCCTCCTGCCTCTCTCCTCCCTCCTGCTCTCCTGCTCTCCTCCCCTCCCTCCTGCTCTCCTCCCCCACCTTCCTGGATTCTGCTCCGGCTTCCTTCCCTCCCCCTCCCTTCCTGCTCTCCCTCCCTCCCTCCCCTGCTTCTCCTCCTCCCCTCCCTCCTGCTCTCTCCTCCCCTCCCTCCCTGCTCTCCCTCCCCCTCCCTCCTGCTCTCCTCCCCCTCCCTCCTGCTCTCCTCCTCCCCTCCCTCCTGCTCTCCCTCCCCACCTTCTATCTCTGCTCCTGCGCCCCCCCTCCCTCCTGCTCTCCCTCCCCTCCCTCCTGCTCTCCCTCCCCCTCCCTCCTGCTCTCCTCCCCACCTTCTATTCTGCTCCTAGCTTCCCCCCCCCCCCCAAGACCGCCGTTTTCC
This sequence comes from Penaeus vannamei, assembly GCF_042767895.1. Classification (NCBI taxonomy): domain Eukaryota; kingdom Metazoa; phylum Arthropoda; class Malacostraca; order Decapoda; family Penaeidae; genus Penaeus; species Penaeus vannamei. The sequence continues at coordinate 1,240,346 of NC_091583.1, read as the reverse complement.
TTGCTCTCCCTCCCTCTGCTCCCCTCCCTTCCTCCCCCTTTCCTGCTCTCCCCCTCTACTCTGCTCTGCTCTTGCTCTCAACATCCCCCCCCTTCCTGCCCTGCTCCCCCCCCTCTGTCCTCCCCTTGCCTCTTCCTCATCATTTACCTCTTATTTCTTATTCTTCTCTTTTCTTTGCCTCTCTTTCTCCTCAATCTCCCCTTCCTCTCCCAAAAGTCTGTTCTCTTGTTCTTTTCCTAGCCTCTCTTATTCCTGCTCACCTCCCTATCCCCATTCTTCCCTCCCTGTCCTCCTCTTCGTCCTCCTCCTCCCCTCCAACTTTCTTTTATTCCTCTTCTTCTCCTCTCTCTCCATAACTCCCCCCTCGTCTCTGTCTTTCCTCTCACCCCGTTCCTTCCTCCTCCTCCTCTTCCTTCCACTCCTCGCCTTCCTACTTCTCTCCCTTTCTCTATCCCCTTTCCGCTCCCTGTCCTCCTCTCCCTATCCCCTTTTTCCTCCCTTTCCTCCTTCTTTCCCTCCCCTCCTTTCTTTCCTCGCCCCTCCTCTTTTCCCCCCTATCTATGTTCCGTTTCTTCCTCCTCCTCCTCCTCCTTCCTCTCCTCCTCTTCCCACTTTCTCAAATCCCTTTCCCCCATCCTTCCCTCCCCCTTCTCCCTCTCTGCAATCCCTCCCTCCCCTTCCTCCACCCACTTTCCTTTCCTGCCCTCCTCCTCTTTCCTCCCTCTCTTACCCACACCTCCTTCTCCCCCTCCTCCACTTTTTTCTCCCCCTTCCTTCCACCCCCCCATTCTTTCCTCCTCCCTCCTCCTCCTCCTCTCCTAACCCCCTCCTCCTCTTCCTCCCTCTCTTACCCCACCTCTTTCTCCCCCTCCTCCCTCCACTCTTCTTTTTCTCCTCTCCTCCCACCCCATTCTTTCCTCCCTCCTCCTCCTCCTCCCTCTCCTACCCCTTCACCTTCCCTCCTACCCCCTTCTCCCTTACCCCCTCCTCCTCCCCTTGCTCCCTCCTCCTCTCCCCTTGCTCCCTCCCCCTCTCCTCACTCCCCTCCCTCCTACCCCCTCCCCTTGCTCCCTCCTCCTCCCACTCTCTCCCTCTCCTACCCCTCCCCTTGCTCCCTCTCCTACCTCCTCCCCTCCCCTTGCTCCCTCCCACTCTCCCTTACCCCATCCCCCTCCCCCTTTACTCCCTCCCTCCCACTCTCCCCTTGCTCCCTCATCCTCTTCCTCCCTCTCCTACCCCTTCTCCTTACCCCCTCCTCCTCCCCTTGCTCCCTCCCACTCTCCCCCTTGCTCCCTCCCCCTCTCCCTTGCTCCCTCCCACTCCCCCCTTACCCCCCTCCCTCCTACCCCCCTCCCCTTGCTCCCTCTCCTACCTCCTCCCCTCTCCTCCCTTCCTCCCTCTCTACCTCGCCCCCCCTCTCCTACCCCCTTCTCCTTACCCCTTCCTCCCTACCACTCTCCCCTCCCCTCACCCCTCCCCCCCTCCTCGAAATGAATGGCGAGGTCGACGCAATGTCTTTGTCGCGGCGGCCCTTCTCCTCGCGCTGCGGACGTGTTTTTGTCTCGCGCCATCTCTCGCGCATGACCTTGGAGGGGGTGAGGGGGGTGGGGGTGGGGTGTGAGGGGGGGGGGTTGGCAGCCTCTTTGGGGGGTTTCCCTCGCCCGGGGTAGAGTGCTTCTTTATTTGGAAATTGTTTTATTTATTTATTTTTATTTATTTTTTTTTATTTTTTTTTTTTTTTTTGGGGGGGGTGATGTTTAGATGTTGCGTCTCGGGTTGGTGTTTGTTTTGGGATTTTATTTATTTATCTATTATTTTCTTTTAATAAGTTTTTTTTTTTTTTTTTTTTTTTTAGATTATAAGGTATTCGGTATGATTTTGAGAAAAAAAAATGTAAGGCATTTTGTTTGATTTTTTATAAAATTTGATCGAATCGTTCTATCCAATTATCATTTTTCTTTCTCTGTCTTTCTTCTTTCTTTCATCCATCACTCCCTATCCATTCCCGAAATAAAAATAATAAGAGGAGGAATAAAGAAAAGAAAAGAAAGAAAGTAAAAAAAAAGAAAAACAAAAACAAACACAAAACGAAAAACAGAACAAGGACAACCATCAGAAACAAAGAAGAAGAAAAAGGGGGAAGCGAATAAAGAAGAAGACCCAGCCGCAGAAGAAGATAAACAGCCGTGAGACCCAAAGCCCCCGCATCCGTTCGTACAAGCAATTGGAATCTGGGCCGCGAGGCTGCGTTCGCCTAGCCGGATTACGGGACTGGATACATTGTACGTGACGTGTGGGCGACAGCGCTCTGCTCGGCGGGGGGGGAGGGTGGGGGGCGCAGCGGGGGCGCCTCTCTGCGTCGCCTTCCCTTCTTGGGCCGGGATGGCTTTTCTTTTTTCTTCGCTTTTTGCTGTTGTTGTTTTTGGTTTGCTAATTTTTCTCTTTTATCGTCTTCTGTTTTGGCTTGGCTTGGCTTATTTTGCTTTCCCCTTTTTCGTTTTCGTTTATGTTTTCCTTTTCCTTCCTCATCCTTTTTTTCAATATTTTCCATTTTGTTCTCCCTTTCCTCTTCCTTCTCCTTCCTCCTCCTCCTCCTCCTCCTCTTCCTCTTCCTCTTTTCCTTCCTCCTTCTTCTACTTCATTTTCATCCTCATCCTCCTTCCCCTTCTCCTTCTCCTTTTCCTCCTCCTCTTCTTCTTCTCCTTCCTCCTTCTTCTACTTCATTTTCATCCTCCTCTTCCTTCCCCTTCTCTTTCTCCTTTTCCTCCTCCTCCTCTTTCTCCTTCTCCCTCCTTCATCCTCCTCCTCCTCTTCCTCCTCCTCCTCCTCTTCCTCCTCCTCCTTCTCCCTCTTCTTCCCCTACACCCTCCTCTTTCTCACTCATCATCATCATCCTCTTCTCATTTTTCTTCTCCCAGATAATTCAAGTCAAATCAAATGTCGACAACACAAGTCGCTGATTTAGACGAATTGATAAAGGTCTCCGGGTATTAAGGAAATGGCAACTGGCGCTTCTGTTGTGTATTGTTGTCCAGCTTTCTTTGGCCAAGACTCGTGCACACGCTTTGACGGGGGTGAGTTTGCTTTGGAAATCAAACACGCGCTTGAAATCAATTTGTTTCCTTTTCTTCTTGATTAGTACTGCTGTTCCTGCTATGAATTCCACTACTGCTGCTCCTGCTATGAATTTTACTGCTGCTGCTCCTGCTATGAATTCCACTACCGCTATTCCTGCTATGGATTTCACTACTGCTGTTCCTGCTATGAATTTTACTACTGCTGTTCCTGCTATGAATTTTACTACTGCTGCTCCTGCTATGAATTTCACTACTGCTGCTCCTGCTATGAATTTCACTACTGCTGGTCCTGCTATGAATTCCACTACTGCTGTTCCTGCTATAAATTTCACTACTGCTGCTCCTGCTATGAATTCCACTACTGCTGCTGCTGCTATGAATTTTACTACTGCTACTCCTGCTATGAATTCCACTACTGTTGCTCCTGCTATGAATTTAATACTGCTGCTCCTGCTATGAATTTCACTACTGCTGTTCCTGCTATGAATCTCACTGCTGCTGCTCCTGCTATGAATTTCACTACTGCTGTTCCTGCTATGAATTTCACTACTGCTGCTCCTGCTATGAATTTCACTACTGCTGCTCCTGCTATGAATTTCAATACCGCTATTCCTGCTATGAATTTCACTGCTGCTGCTCCTGCTATGAATTTCACTACTGCTGCTCCTGCTATGAATTTTACTACTGCTGTTCCTGCTATGAATTCCACTACTGTTGCTCCTGCTATGAATTTTACTACTGCTGCTCCTGCTATGAATTCCACTACTGCTGCTGCTGCTATGAATTACACTACTGTTGCTCCTGCTATGAATTTTACTACTGCTGTTCCTGCTATGAATTCCACTACTGCTGCTCCTGCTATGAATTTCACTACTGCTGCTCCTGCTATGAATTTTACTACTGCTATTCCTGCTATGAATGTTACTACTGCTGTTCCTGCTATGAATGTTACTACTGCTGATCCTGCTATGAATTTCACTACTGCTGTTCCTGCTATGAATTTTACTACTGCTGTTCCTGCTATGAATTTTACTACTGCTGTTCCTGCTATGAATTTTACTACTGCTGTTCCTGCTGTGAATTTCACTACTGCTGTTCCTGCTATGAATTTTACTACTGCTGCTCCTGCTACGAATTCCACTACCGCTATTCCTGCTATGAATGTTACTACTGCTGTTCCTGCTATGAATTCCACTACTGTTGCTCCTGCTATGAATTTCACTACTGCTACTCCTGCTATAATGTTTGCTACTGCTTCTACGTGTATTACTTCCAGTGCCTCCATCAGAGGATAGTCCTGCTTCTGTTATTGTTACTATTGCTATTACTACAGTTGGTTCTGTTGCTATCGATAGGCTGTTATTTTTTCTTAATGTTTTTTAGTAGATGTGTCTACTACTATTACCGTTACTGCTGTTGTTGTAACAAAACCTGCAATTACTTCTACTATTCCTAAAATCACATTTTGCTGATACAAATACCACTACTGCTATTTCTAATACTACAAAATACATCTGTTCTTGCTACTACTGCTATTGCTAATACTACAAAATACATCTATTCTTGCTACTACTGCTATTGCTAATACTACAAAATACTTCTATTCTTGCTACTACTGCTATTGATACCACAACTACTACTACTATAGCAAGCATCTCGCCCTCTTTTCTCTCTCACGACATAGAAATACAAAGCAAGTTTTCATTACTTGCAATAGACCTAATATATTACCATCGAGCTTTTACGTATTTCATCACAACAATACTCACAACATGGCTGATTTAACACCGACGTTACCCTAATATTAGTTCAACTGTTTCTTTTGATGTTATTACAACAAATGACATTGTTCTGTAAATGCTATTATTGTTCCCACCACAGCTACCGGACTTTTGTTTCGGTTCTATTATTGGTAGTAACAGGAATAGCACTGGTACAGTTATTCTCCTGATAATATTAGAACTGTTGAGGCTGCTAATACTGTTACTCAGCTGAGTAAACCTACATGTGAGATCAAGAATAAGAAGATTATCAAGAGAATCATATTATTAATTTCTTTTATTCATCATTATTATTATCATCATTGTTAACATTATCATTATTACTGTTAAATCATAATGATAATCTTATCACCATTACCATTATTAATGTTATTAATATTATTGACATTATCATTATTATTATCATTATTACCATCCTTTCTGCTGCTACTGTTATTTTAGTTTTTATCATTACCATTTTCATTATTGTTATTGTTAACATCATTATTATTACTACTATTAGTAGTAGTAGTAGCATTTCTATTATTATTATCATTACTGTTAGTGTTATCATTATCATTTTTATCATTATCAGTATTACTTTCATCATCATCATCATTATTATTGTTATTATTGTATTAATATCTTTATTATTGGTATTATTATCATCAGTATTATTATCATTGCTATGATTGTTATCATTATCATTATTACTATTATTGTTATTGTTGTTATTATCATTTTATAATCCTTATTGTTATCATTACCATTATTATCATTATTAGTATCAGCTTTAACATCATCCTTATCACTATCATATATCTGTAGATAAACCATTCTTAAGAATAAAAAATAAGCATGAGTCCTAAGTATGTCCCAAGACACATTTGCACCCCTCCCCCCCCCAAAAAAAAAAGTAGAATAGATAAATAAAATGATAGTTATTATCATTATCATAATTTCTATTCACACCAAAGACATCGTTGGCCACTCACAAGACACACACAAGAAGGAGCAGGAGAAGATGAAGAAGAAGTAGAAGGAGGTGAAGAGGAAGGAAAAGAAGAAGAAGAGGAAGAGGGAGAAGGAGAGGGAGATGAAGAAGAACAGGAGGATGAGGAGGAGAAGGAAGGGGAGAAAGAAAAAAGAAAGAAATGGGGATGGAAAGGATGAAGATGAAGGGGTGGAGAAGAAAAGAAAGAAACTATAAATATGAGAATGATGATAAGGACGAGAAGAAAAGAAACGACGACGGAAGGGGATCATCAAGAAGAAGGAGAGCACGAAGAAGAAAAAGTTGTCCCGCGACATCATCTTTGCAAATCCTTCGCCCGGCCTTTTCTTCTGGCGATGGGTCCTCCTCGGCCTCGTCTCGGGGATAATGGCAGCCGGGCAAGGGAATGATCCGGGCTCGTGTCTCTCGGCGCCCTCGCCATTGGAGTCCAGGAAGAGCATAACGCGCTGGATGTCTCCTCTGGAAGCCCTCGGGTCATGAGCAGGACTGGCGGGGGCGCGGGGGGCTTAGAGAGGCCCTTGTCGCCTCCTGGGGAATCCTCAGAGAGTGTCGCTCGCTCGTCAGGCGTCGCAGGGTGTTCCCGAGGGTGCACTCTGGAGGTATACAGTTTGTGTATCGGACGTAGTTGCTTCTCCCCGAATATACCACTCGTAGCCCCCTCCCCCCCAAAAATAATAATAATAATAAATAAATAAAACCATAATGTTGTAAAGCGATTTGTTTGTTTCAGTCTTGGGGAGAGAAAAGCTTCAAAGCAACAGCGATTTACTGAAGCCTCGTTGAACCAGCGTAATGCTTCTATGTAAAGACAAAATCTGTGACAAAATATGCATCCTCCGCCAGCGCTCGTGTGTCGCTGAATGCATCCTGGCAAGATGTACATCATTAGGAGACGCCCACGTGCACTTTTTTTCCGTTTAGACTTCTTGATTTACGAGAAAATGCTGTGGTATCATCGTATCGTGTGACCTGGGAGGATGATTGCAGGTCCTCCTCGCCAGACGCTCTCCCGCCCGCCATTCTCATCTTCAGGAGACTCCGCACTCGTCACACGAGGTCACACTCGCCGGCCATGACCGCCGTCGCCGAATGAGACACGGTCACGAAGCGAGGCAACAAGCGCCACACTTGAGCCGCGGTCACAATGCCCCTTCCTAGCAGCTGGTCTCCTGCATAGGCTGGTATCCCGTCCCACGTTCTCGTCCCGTGATACAGAAAGACTGTTTACCATCCTCCTGCCCCGCGGTATGTGACTTAGCTCTCTCGAAGGAAGCAGCACCAACTGGATGTATGTCAGACGTTTTTTTTTTTTTTTTTTTTTTTTAATCCTTGACGCATTGTTTTCTTTCACTTAAAAAAGTGAAGAATAAAGGGAAAGCGACCAACACGATCTGATAGTAGTTTGACAGGAAAGACCGAAATGCATGTCATAATGTGGACATTCTTGCTCTGTATGTCTGCCCATGTCAGCCACCTTCTTCCTCTTCAGTGCCCTGCTCTTGTACTTGTGGTTTGTGTTTCGTAATTCCTCGTTGCCTCTAACATTGTCAGTGAGGGAATAACCTACTTTGCGCTGAAGGTGAACTGTTTCCGATCGTTCGCCAATATTCAAACACCATTTTCGTAATTAATGAAGTAATCGGTAAGTAATTTCCGTTTTTGTTGATGATCAGAGGTCAACGAAGACCGAGGGGCAAAGGCCAACACGGCGGTCCCTTCCCCGCCCCTAGGCATGGAAGGGATCGGCCAGGACGGACGACGGGGGCGGGGGCGGGGGCGGGGCAGAGGCACCCCATGGCTCGTGGTCCCTCCAGGCCAAGGGGCAGCGGTTTCCTCCTCGCTGCTTGTCGAACCTGCGCACCGACAGGAAACCTCACACGGCAATCGGACGTTCCAAGGATACCCACGCTTCCTTGGGCATCATGTCTGGCAAAGCTACGGCTTGCCTCCCCGCACATCGACG
>NC_091583.1:1217531-1220031 GCF_042767895.1 Penaeus vannamei | reverse complement strand
TTCCTCTGTTCTGTCTCCACTTTCTGTTTCCTCTTTCTCTTCCTCTCTTCTCTCTTCTCTCTCCTCTTTCTCCTCTTCTTCTGTTCTGGCTCCGCTTTCTGTTTCCTCTTTCTCTTCCTCTCTTCTCTCTCCTCCTCCTCCTCTTCTCTTTCTCTCTCCTCTTTCCTCCTTCCTCTGTTCTGTCTCCACTTTCTGTTTCCTCTTCTTTCTTCCTCTCTTCTCTCTTCTCTCTCCTTTCTCCCTCTTCCTCTGTTCTGTCTCCACTTTCTGTTTCCTCTTTCTCTTCCTCTCTTCTCTCTCCTCCTCCTCCTCTTTCTCTCTTCTCTCTCCTCTTTCTCCTCTTCCTCTGTTCTGGCTCCACTTTCTGTTTCCTCTTTCTCGTCCTCTCTTCTGTCTTCCCTTGCTGTTTCTTTCTCTTTCTCTTCTGTCTCCACTTTCTGTCTCCTCTTTCTCCTCTTCCTTTGTTCTGTCTCCACTTTCTGTTTCCTCTTTCTCTTCCTCTCTTCTGTCTTCCCTTGCTGTCTCATCTTTCTCTTTCTATCTTCTGTCTCATTTGTCTCCAATTCCTTTCTTTTATCTCGCATTTCTTTCTTCTTTCTCTTCTCTTTCTCCTTCTCTGTCTCTTCTTTCTCTCCGTCTCTTTTATCTCAACTTTCTTTCTGTTCTTCCACTTCCTCTCTCTTCTCTTTCTCCTCCTCCATCTCCTCTTCCTTCCTCTTCCGTCTCCTTCTGCCCCTCCTAATCTGTCTTCTATTTTTTCCTTCTGCATCTCCTCGTCTTCCTCCACCATATATCTTATTTACTTATTTATTTACTTATCCATTTTCATTAATAATGTAAAATTTTCTTTATTCTCTCCTTCCTCTTTTTATTCCTCCGTCTCCTCATAATTGTCCTATATATACTATACTTCTTATTGTTATTTCTTTTTTTTCTTCATTTCTCCATCTTCTTTCCTCCTTCTCCTCCTTCTCTTATTATTATCTTTTCTTTTCTTCTTCTTCTTCTTATACTTCTCCCTCCTCCTCCTCCGTCTCCACTGTTTTCTCTTTCTACCTCCCTTTTTCTCTCACGTTTCCTCCTCCTGAGCCTTTTCTCCTTTTATTCTTGTCTCCTCTTTCTCCTCTTACGCCTCTTCTCAGTTTATTCTTGTCTCTTCTTCCTCCTCCTGTGTCTTCTCCCCGTTTAATTTTGTCTCCTCTTCTTCCTCCTGCGCCTTTCCCCGTCTATTCCTGTCTCTCCTTTCTCCGCCTGCGCCTTTCCCCCGTTTATTCTTGTCTCCTCTTCCTCCGACTCCGCCAATTCCCCCCCCCCCCCACCTCTACCACCTGGGCCGCGCAAAGTGAGGTCTTTGTTGGATTTTCCATTCTTTATTTCGTTATTCCTTTATTTATCTATTTATTTATTCCCTTTTTCCTCTGTTCATCTATTTACCTCTATCTATCCATGAATCTTACTTATCTATCAACTTATCCTTTATTCGCGTCTTCTTTTATTTATCTTTTACTCATCTTCATCAATTTATCCATGTATTTATCTATCTATTCATCTATTAATTTGCTTATCTGTGAACTTATCTATCTATTTGTTTGATCATTTATCCGTTTGTCTATCTATTTCTTATTTATCTATTTATCTATCTATCTATTTATCTATCATCTTTATCCACCTATTCATGTATTTACTTATCAATCTATGTATCTCTTCATTTACTTATTTATTTGCTTCTCTATCCTATTATCTATTCACTTCTTCTTTTTTATTATTATTTCTTATTTTCATTCATTGCCCTGTGTATCTATTTGATTATTTATTGATTTTTTGTCTGTCTATCTACTCAATTTTTCTTGTTATCATTACTCTTATCATTATCATCAATTTTATTAGCATTATCATTATCATCAATTTTATTAGCATTAATATTATTATTCAATACTATTATTATTGTTATTATTATTATCATATTCAATACTATTATTATTGTTATTATTATTATCATTATTAGCATTATCATTATTATCACTATTATTGTTGTTATTGTTGTTATTGTTATCATTATAATTTTCATCATCATTGTTACTGTTATGAATTTTATTACTTTTATCACTATCATTATCATTATCATACTTATTTTCATCACTACCATTAACATAATTATCATTATTATCAACATCATTATCATTGTTGTTTATTAAGATTTTTTTCATCATTATAGGTACCAGTACCATTACCATCATCATTATTCCTTTCTTCACATCATTTCACTTTTCATCATCATCATCCTCTTCTTCCCATTCCTCCAACACGACCGCTGATCCGGAGCACAAAAAAGGATGATAAACAGGGGGCGAGAGAGAGAGAGAGAGAGACGAGAGGAAATAACAAGCGAAAGGGGTAACAATCACGGCCATAATTCCACGACTTTATCAAAATGCAACAAAAAAAAAAAAAAAAAAAAAAAAAAAAAAAAAAAAAAAAACCAGCGAGGGAGGAAAATAAA
>NC_091583.1:1207531-1210031 GCF_042767895.1 Penaeus vannamei | reverse complement strand
TGTGCGGCCGAGAGGTATCCTAAACTGTTTTAATCTTATTTTCCAAGACGTTTAATCTATTCGTGCCATCTATCTCCCGGGCGTCTTAGAGAGCCGCCCCGGGGACTCTCGCCCTCGCCGCCCCCGTGGAAGGCCTCCGCGACGCCCATTGTCGAAAACCTCCCTGGGTGTTTGCGCCCAGGATCATCTGGCGGAGACTCAGGGGGGGGGGGGGGGATGCCCGCTGCAGGCCGCCGCTCTTTTCCCTCTCATTTTTTTAATCCCCCTTTTCTCCCCCTTTAAAATCCTTCTACGGTATTATCTTGTTCCTTTCCCTTCTCCCCTTATTGATTTTTTTTCTTCGTCCTTCTCCTCCCCTCTTCTTTTCTTCCCTTTCCTCCTTTTCTTCACTGTTTCTTCTCTTCAATCCTCCTCTCCCTCACTTTTCTTCTCCTCTTCCTCCTCCTCATCTTCTTCTCTATCATCTCCTCCCTACCGCATCCTCGGGGCGCCCTTTACCCCGTGGCCTTCGAGGGGCGCGATCGGGAGTCATGCCTGGAGCAGTCATTTCATTTTACGGCGGTGTTTGTCCCCGCGCCGAGGTCCTCTGCGCCCCGCCCTCCCCTCGTTAGGCGCTGTTATAGGGCGGTTCTCGCACATACACTATGATAATGGTCATTATAAACCTTGAAAGTCGGCCGTATAAACTTTTAAATATCGGTATATTGTGGTGTTGACGAGCCCCGTTGTTCCAGCTCTGTCATGCAGATTCGGGCAGCGACGTTTGGGGTTCGACGTACACGAGGCGGTATTGCCAGGGTAATGAGTGTTCGGGGTTACCGCTCGCACCCAATATTGTGGGAGTTTGCCGTCTATGGTGAAAGCTGCGGGTCTTACCTTCAATAATAAGGCGGGCCACAAAATGGGAAATAACTGATTAAATCTTGATCGTTATCATAACAAGAGACTGGCAGCTTCCATCGCGTGATTCGCTCCCTCATTGCAAAATATTCCCTTTGTTATCACCAATACGTTTTCTTTCTCCTTCTTAATCTATCTTTTGTCCGCGTGGCAGGAGAAGGAAACGAAGGAGGAATGGGAAAAAAAGGATCAGATTACGTGGAGCGAGAAAATGGGGAAAAGGAATAAAGAGCGAGGAGTTATTGCGAAGAGAACAAGCTATTACTGCTAATGAAGCAGTTGGTGAAAAAAGGAGGTTGAGCAATTAGAGATAGGCGGCGGTCCGGTCCAGGAGCGGTCGCCTCGGTGGACCGGTCGCAGAGGCGGTGGGAAGAGGAGGGGATGCGCTGGTCCGGAGGTGCTGGTCGTGGCCCGAGGATGGAAGGTAGAAGGTCTTCCGTACCTGTCACGGCAACAGTAAGTCAGTAATGAACGACATTTATCGAATTTATGCAACGCTATATTTTCTTATTTGTGTTGCATAAATCATCTGATTTTCTTTCTTTCTTTCTTTTGCTATCCTTCTTGCTGTTAATTTTGCGCACATGGATGTTTTTATCATGAATCTAAAATGTTTGTTGTGTTAATTTTGCGCACATGGATGTTTTTATCATGAATCTAAGATGTTTGTTGTGTTAATTTTGCGCACATGGATGTTTTTATCATGAATCTACAATGTTTGTTGTGTTAATTTTGCGCACATGGATGTTTTTATCATGAATCTAAAATGTTTGTTGTGTTAATTTTGCGCACATGGATGTTTTTATCATGAATCTAAGATGTTTGTTGTGTTAATTTTGCGCACATGGATGTTTTCATCATGAATCTACAATGTTTGTTGTGTTAATTTTGCGCACATGGATGTTTTTATCATGAATCTACAATGTTTGTTGTGTTAATTTTGCGCACATGGATGTTTTTATCATGAATCTACAATGTTTGTTGTGTTAATTTTGCGCACTTGGATGTTTTTATCATGAATCTACAATGTTTGTTGTGTTAATTTTGCGCACATGGATGTTTTTATCATGAATCTACAATGTTTGTTGTGTTAATTTTGCGCACATGGATGTTTTTATCATGAATCTACAATGTTTGTTGTGTTAATTTTGCGCACATGGATGTTTTTATCATGAATCTAAAATGTTTGTTGTGTTAATTTTGCGCACATGGATGTTTTTATCATGAATCTAAAATGTTTGTTGTGTTAATTTTGCGCACATGGATGTTTTTATCATGAATCTAAAATGTTTGTTGTGTTAATTTTGCGCACATGGATGTTTTTATCATGAATCTAAAATGTTTGTTGTGTTAATTTTGCGCATATGGATGTTTTTATCATGAATCTAAAATGTTTGTTGTGTTAATTTTGCGCACATGGATGTTTTATCATGAATCTAAAATGTTTGTTGTGTTAATTTTGCGCACATGGATGTTTTTATCATGAATCTAAAATGTTTGTTGTGTTAATTTTGCGCACATGGATGTTTTTATCATGAATCTAAAATGTTTGTTGTGTTAATTTTGCGCACATGGATGTTTTTATCATGAATCTAAAATG
>NC_091583.1:1195031-1197531 GCF_042767895.1 Penaeus vannamei | reverse complement strand
AAAACAAGAGCAGACGAGGGAACAAGCTCGGGACCAGACAGAGAGATTTCAGCGCCTCCGACCTCGTCACCCGAACGCTGGCTGGCGTGTCATCACCGCGCGCGTCCAAATTACTTCGAGGGATTTTGTTGATCTTGGTGCTGCTGTTGTTGCCGGAGGCGGCGTCGACCTGTGCAGAATAGGAAGCACGCCAAGTCCTTCATGTTGGCATAGCGCCACCTCTGACCTAAATACTCTTGAGTTCGCTACCTGTTGCTTCTTCCAAAGGCCAAAGTCCCTGCGGCCGCCAGGCGCTTTCGGCTATTTATTTAACACGAGATTACTCCGTACTTAGGATTTTCTGTGTTTACTCGGGCGAAGGTTTCCAGCAGTTGCTGAAAATAGGCATGAATGATTAATGGCTTCCCAGGCTTACGATTCTTTTCTTCCCTTTCTGTTTTTTTAGAACAAGGAAGGCAATTCATACCCTATACATTTTATGTCTGTCGTAATCCCCTAAAATATTTGATCCCAAGCTAAAACCGCGGAAGGGTGGAGGCAGGGAGAGGGGAGGGACGAAGAGGGCCGTTATCGGGAACTGCAGCGCCTCTCGAGGGCGTGTGTGACGTGTGCAGCGTGGAAGCGTGTGATATGTGGGCGTGAGGCGCACGCCGTGTGTGGAGCTGTGATACGCGAGGGCGGCGCGGCTCGGGGGAGTAAATGATTGTTTTGTTGGGTTGTTATGGACGTGTAAATGCGCGCTTTGTAAGCTGTAGCCGTGACGTATCTACCCAGCGGACTCTGTGTTGCCCTCAATAGGGCGATGTAATTGGCTGTCGGCTGGAAATTGGGGGAGGAGGGCGGAAGACCTGTGAATGGGAGGCCTCAATGAACGTAGGGAGTAAGCTCGCTCTGCCCTTCCCTCTCCCCACGCACTCTTTCCGCTGTCTGTCTCTTTGCCTATCCTTCCCTCGCTTGTCCGCCTTCTTTCTCTCTCTCTCTCCCTCCCTCCTTCCCTCCCTCCCTCTTTCTCCCTCTCTCACTCACTCGATCTCCCTCCCTTCCCACACCTCTCTCTTTCGATTTCTCTTTTTTTTCTCTCTGTCTCTCTCTCTCTCTCTCTCTCTCTCTCTCTCTCTCTCTCTCTCTCTCTCTCTCTCTCTCTCTCTCTCTCTCTCTCCCCTCTCCTTCTTCCTCTCCCTCTCTCTTTCTCACTCACTCACTCTCCCTCCCTTCCCTTCCTCTCTCTCTCTCTCTCTCTCTCTCTCTCTCTCTCTCTCTCTCTCTCTCTCTTTCTCTCTCTCTCTCTCTCTCTCTCTCACTCTCTCTCTCGCTCTCACTATCGCTCTCTCTCTCTCACTCTCACTCTCTTTCGCTCTCCCTCCCTTCCCTTCTCTCTCTCTCTCTCTCTCTCTCTCTCTCTCTCTCTCTCTCTCTCTCTCTCTCTCTCTCTCTCTCTCTCTCTCTCTCTCTGTCTATCAATCTATCTGTCTCAGCAACTCTCTACTGTGGGTATCTGTTGTAACAACGTACGAAGTGTAAATAAGATCAATACTCTGGATACTATCAATTGTGTGGAAGAATAATAGCACGTGTTTACATAAGTGAAATAACAGGCAAGAGTGAGTGTCGATGAGAATAAAGATGTTTTGAAAGATTTCGAACTTAGATTAAATCAAAGTTATTACAATCAGCCAGGCTATCTTTCTGTATCCCTATCTACCTATCTATCTATTTGTCTGCCTATTTCTCCATCCCCCCCTCTCTCTCTTCTCTCTCTCTCTCTCTCTCTCTCTCTCTCTCTCTCTCTCTCTCTCCCTCTCCCTCTCCCTCTCCCTCTCCCTCTCCCTCTCCCTCTCCCTCTCCCCCTCCCCCTCTCTCTCTCCCTCTCCCTCTCCCTCTCCCTCTCCCCCTCTCCCTGTCTCCTCTTCTCCCTCTCCCTCTCATCCGGGCGAAAGGGGAGATGACCCAAAGCGCCCATAAACAGCGGGCGAACTGTTTGCAAGAGGCGAGAACTGCACACACGCCCGGAGAATGAAGTGCCAGCGAGGGCGGGAGGGCGGCCGAGGGCGTCGTGCGCGCAGACCCCGAGAGGGAAGGGGCGCCGCGAACAAAAGGAGACGTGAGTAAGTGCAGCGCCTTGAGGACCCAGCGGTCACCTGTTGCTCTGGCCTCACTCAACAAGTGGACTCCTCCCCCTCCCCCTCCTCCTCCCCACCCCTTTCCCTTCTGGCCGTCACCCCCCCCCCCCACCCTTCTCCCTACTTCCATTCATCCACCCTGCCACCTCTGCGCCCAATCCACACGCACACTTGCAGTACACGCACACACATGGCCGCACGCACACGCTCCTTCCTAGCTTTATTAGGTAAACATTCTGCTTTGATTAATTAATTAATTAACTCTAAAGTTACACGTCGCCGTAGTTTATCTAATCACATCGCCGATCACTTTCAATGTTGTTTTCACTCATTTTCTTTGCTCTTGTCTTTTATTTCATTACCGTTTGCATCATGTGAAA
>NC_091583.1:1172531-1187531 GCF_042767895.1 Penaeus vannamei | reverse complement strand
TCCCTCTCCTCTTCTCCCCCTCTTTACCCAAGCCCCTTCACCCGTGCCTACCTTCCCCCTCACCCTTCCTCTTTCCTTTCCCTCCTCCCCCCACGACCACCTGCTCCTCCTCATCCTCCCCACGACCCCTTCCTCTCCCCCACCGCCCCCTCCTCCCCCCACGGCCTCCTCCTCCCCCCACGGCCCCCTCCTCCTCCTCCTCACGGCCCCCTCCCTCCCCCCACGGCCCCCTCCTCCTCCTTCTCCTCCTCCTCACGACCCCTTCCTCTCCCCCACCGCCCCCTCCTCCCCCCTCCTCCTCCTCTTCCTCCTCCTCACGACCCCCTCCCTCCCCCACCGCCCCCCCCCCTTCCTGCCACAACAACCGCTGCCACCCCCGCACTCTGCTCTCAGCTGGTACGACATCGCACGTATTTTGTCTCTGGCGGTAGAAATATTGTCCATTTGGAGACAAAATCAAATTAAATACCGAATGTAGTAACGGTTTTTTAACGTCTTTTTTTTTTATTCTATATCTATGCCCTTTTCCCATTAATTCTCCTTTTTTATCGCGGTTGATTAATGCAATTGTATTATGTCTGACTTTCTCCGCATTGGAAATCCCGGAATTCGTTTCCCGGGAAATTTAACGCAACTTTACCATTGCAGAATTTCATTGGATTCTCGCCGACTTTTTTTCTGTTTATCTCGTGCCTAGCGCCCCCCCCCCCCATTTCCCCCTGTCTTTGCCTTACCTGCGCTCTCTCTCTCTTTCTCTCTTTCTTTTTTCTTTCTCTCTCTTTCTTTTTTCTTTCTCTCTCTCTTTCTCTTTTTCTTTTTTCTATCTCTCTCTTTCTTTCTCAATCTCTCTCACCTTTCTCTTACCTGCGCCTCTCTCTCTTTCTCTTTCTTTTTTCTTTTTCTCTTTCTTTATTCTTTCTCTCTTTCTTTTTTCTTTCTCTTTCTCTCTTTCTCACTCTCTCACACCTTTCTCTCTTTCTCTTTTCTTTCTCTTTTTCTCTTCTCTTTCTCTCTCTTTCTCTCTTTCTTTTTTCTTTCTCTTTCTCTCTTTCTCACTCACTCTCACCTTTCTCTTTCTTTTTTCTTTCTTTCTTTTCTCTTTCTCTCTCTTTCTCTCTTTTCTTTCTCTCTCTTTCTCACTCTCTCTCTCACCTTTCTCTCTTTCTTTCTTTCTTTCTCTCTCACGACTCTCTCTATCTAGCTATCTACCTAACTATCTATCTCCTTTTTGTTTATTTATCTATCTGTTTGTCTTTCTGTCTGCCTACCTACCTACCTACCTTTCTACTTGTTTATCTATCTGTCTCTTACTACCCTATTCCATATCTATTCACATATTTATATTATCTATTTACCTGTCTGTCTATCGATCTCTATATCTATCTCTACCTAAGTACTTATCTATCAATCTATCGCTCTATTTGTCTGTCTGTGTTCCTTTATATTTTCCTATCTATCTATATGTCTATCTATCTATATCTTACTGTTAATCTCCCTGTGTGTATATTTTGCTATATATGTATAAGGATAGAGAGATAGAACAATAGACAGATAGATGGATGGACAGATAGATATAGATAGTTAAACAGTTGATACATACACATAACTCGCCCCTTCGTATAGCTCCATCTTCCTCCTACATCCTCCCCCACCTTCCTCCATCCTCCTCCACTTCCCTTCTTCCTCCTCCACTTCCCTTCTTCCTCCTCCACTTCCCTTCTTCACCCTCCGCTTCCCTTCTACCTCCTCCACTTCCCTTCTTCCTCCTCCACTTCCCTTCTTCCTCCTCCACTCTCCTCACACCTCCGCCCACCTTTTTCAACGTTCTTCTACTTTCCTTTCTCCACCCTCCTCCCACCTCTACCCTCCTTCAACGTTCTTCCACTCTCCTTCCTCCACCCTCCTCCCACCTCCACCCTCCTCCCCTCTCCTCCCTTTCCACCTTCTTCCACTTTCCCCCAATCTTCCTCCACCCTCCTCCCCCCTCTACCCTCCTTCTTCCACGTTCTTCCACTCTCGTTCATCCACCCTCGTCCCACCTCCACTCTCCTCCACTCTCCTCCCCTTCCACCTTCTTCCACTTTCCCCCATCTTCCTCCACCCTCCTCACACCTCTACCCTCCTTCTTCCACGTTCTTCCACTCTCGTTCACCCACCCTCCTCCCACCACCCTCCTCCCACCTCCACCTTCCTCCACTCTCCTCCCCTTCCACCTTCTTCCACTTTCCCCCCATCTTCCTCCACCCTCCTCACACCTCTACCCTCCTTCTTCCACGTTCTTCCACTTTCGTTCACCCACCCTCCTCCCACCTCCACCCTCCTCCTCTCTCCTCCCCTTCCACCTTCTTCCACTTTCCCCCATCTTCCTCCACCCCTCCTCCATCCTCCACCTTCCTCCACTCTCCTCTTCCACCTTCTTCCACTTTCCCCCATCTTCCTCCACCCTCCTCCCGCCTCCACCCTCCTCCACTCTCCTCCCCTTCCACCTTCTTCCACTTTCTTCTACTTTCCCCCATCTTATTCCACCTTCCTCCCACCCTCCTCCCTCCTCCACCTTCCTCCCACCTCCACCCTCTTCCACTCTCCTCCCCTTCCACCTTCCTCTACTTTCCCCCATCTTCCTCCACCCTCCTCCTTCTTCCACCTTCCTCCAGCGAAGTGTTCCCAGATAAGAAATGGGCCAAAAGTTGCGTAGTTGTTCCGGCGCCGCACACCTGCCGCTTCCACTTCTTCAGCCCTTCTCCGAAGCGCTAAGTTTCTGAACAATTGTCTTCGCCTGGTCGCCCTCCGGAGCTCACGTCAAACAGAGCTGTGTATATGCAAGTATTTAGGCTGTTCCTTCGCTGTCTGTGCGCCGCCGTTTGTCCGACTGCGATCGGAACTGGGCGCGGGAGTGGGGATCTGTCTGGCCGGATGGTCGTGACTGTGGGACAGGGAGGATCGTGGGAGAGGCTCGCTCTGGGGTCGGTGGTGTGGGATGTAAGAGGTAGAAGGGGGATAAACAGATACACACACACACAAACGCACACACACACACACACACACACACACACACACACACACACACACACACACACACACACACACACACACATATATATATATATATATATATATATGTGTGTGTGTGTGTGTGTGTGTGTGTGTGTGTGTGTGTGTGTGTGTGTGTGTGTGTGTGTGTGCGTATGTATAATAACAATAATAATAAATGATAATTCTCTCTCTCTCTCTCTCTCTCTCTCTCTCTCTCTCTCTCTCTCTCTCTCTCTCTCTCTCTCTCTCTCTCTCTCTCGATATATATATATATATATATATATATATATATATATATATATATATTATATATATATATATATATATATACATATATATATGTATATATATATAAAATTTTATTAAGTTTAGGGAGATAGATAAAAGAGAAAGAGAAAGGCAGTGAGAGAGAGAGAGAGAGAGAGAGAGTCACAGAGAAAGAGAGAGAGAGAGAGACAGAAAAAAAACAGAATTAGAGGGTGGGCGAGAGATAGGTAGAGAGAGATAGAAAGAAGAATAGAAAGAAAGGGAGGGGGAGGGAGAGAGAAAAAGAGAGAGAGAGAGAAGACGAAGATGAGGATGGGGAGAGGGAGTCGCAGACCAATGATAAAACAAGTTAGACGAACAGACAGACAGACAAGAAGATATAATTCAACGCTTTCGCTTCTGTAGGCTTAACAAGGATATTTTCTCTCTGGTTGTGAACGCAGTTGCAAATACGAAAATGGCGTCAAGCAAATGCAGCGACGAAAGCTTGCAATGTCATCAGACTGTCGAAAACATTTATGAACGGAGGAAGCATCTGGTCTCAGCAGAAATGCGCGTGTTTTTTTTATATGAAAAGGGAGAGAAATGGAAAACGGAAATCATAAGTGAATGGAATTATGATAAGGCGTAAATACACACACGTAGACACATATGGATGATTTGATAGACAGACATAGATGATTAGATAAATACTCAGATAGAGAGAGAGAGGGAGAGGGAGAGGGAGGGAGAGAGGGAGGGAGGGAGGGAATGAGAGAGAGAGAGGGAATGAGAGAGAGAGAGACTGATAAACAGATCAATAATCATCGTGTATGTTCGCTTATCTAAATGAGAGAGTACGTGAGTGAATATGAAAGAGAGAATCTGAATTATAAACACAGCTGACTCATACACATGTCTTTATCCCCCACGGTTCTCTCCCGGCGAAAGACAACAGAAAAAAGAGATATTACGCTTAATAAACTTAATAAATAATGATAAAGATAATAAGCTTAATATACATACGAGATCCACGACGGTCAAGACGCCGCAAATAGAAGGGTAGGACGCAGAACCCGAAGCGAGCTGTCCCAGAGTTACGAAGTTGTGGGCGTTTGTTGTTAACATGAGGTCGCTTCTGGAGCAAAAGGTGGCTGTAGGAGGAGCAAGGGGGTGGGGTGGGGGGATGGGGGGGGGGGGCGTGTGGAATCCGTGCTTGCGTTGGAAATGGTTGCCGATTGTGTGGGGGAGATGAGGGAAGGGGGGAGAGGATGAGGGAAGGGGGAGAGGATGAAGGAAAGGGGGAGAGGATGAGGGAAGAGGGGAGAGTATGAGGGAACGGGGGGAGAGGATGAGAGAAGGGGGAGAGGATGAGGGAAGAGGGGAGAGGATGAGGGAAGGGGGAGAGGATGAGGGAAGGGGGAGAGGATGAGGGAAGGGGGGAGAGGATGAGGGAAGGAGGGAGAGGATGAGGGAAGGGGGGAGAGGATGAGGGAAGGGGGAGAGGATGAGGGAAGGAGGGAAGAGGATGAGGGAAGGGGGAGAGGATGAGGGAAGGGGGGAGAGGATGAGGGAAGGGGGGAGAGGATGAGGGAAGAGGGGAGAGGATGAGGGAAGGGGGGAGAGGATGAGGGAAGGGGGAGAGGATGAGGGAAGGGGGGAGAGGATGAGGGAAGGGGGGAGAGGATGAGGGAAGGGGGGAGAGGATGAGGGAAGGGGGAGAGGATGAGGGAAGGGGGAGAGGATGAGGGAAGGGGGAGAGGATGAGGGAAGGGGGAGAGGATGAGGGAAGAGGGGAGAGGATGAGGGAAGGGGGAGAGGATGAGGGAAGGGGGAGAGGATGAGGGAAGGGGGAGAGGATGAGGGAAGGGGGAGAGGATGAGGGAAGGGGGAGAGGATGAGGGAAGGGGGAGAGGATGAGGGAAGGGGAGAGGATGAGGGAAGGGGGAGAGGATGAGGGAAGGGGGAGAGGATGAGGGAAGGGGGGAGAGGATGAGGGAAGGGGGAGAGGATGAGGGAAGGGGGAAGGATGAGGGAAGGGGGGAGAGGATGAGGGAAGGGGGAGAGGATGAGGGAAGGGGGAGAGGATGAGGGAAGGGGGAGAGGATGAGGGAAGGGGGAGAGGATGAGGGAAGGGGGAGAGGATGAGGGAAGGGGGAAGGATGAGGGAAGGGGGAGAGGATGAGGGAAGGGGGGAGAGGATGAGGGAAGGGGGAGAGGATGAGGGAAGGGGGGAGAGGAAGGGGAGAGGATGAGGGGAGAGGATGAGGGAAGAGGGAGAGGATGAGGAAGGGGAGAGGATGAGGGAAGGGGGAGAGGATGAGGGAAGGGGAAGAGGATGAGGAAGGAGAGGATGAGGGAAGAGGGAGAGGATGAGGGAAGGGGGGAGAGGATGAGGGAAGGGGGAGAGGATGAGGGAAGGGGGAGAGGATGAGGGAAGGGGGAGAGGATGAGGGAAGGGGGAGAGGATGAGGGAAGGGGGAGAGGATGAGGGAAGGGGGAGAGGATGAGGGAAGGGGGAGAGGATGAGGGAAGGGGGAGAGGATGAGGGAAGGGGGAGAGGATGAGGGAAGGGGGAGAGGATGAGGGAAGGGGGAGAGGATGAGGGAAGGGGGAGAGGATGAGGGAAGGGGGAGAGGATGAGGAAGGGAGAGGATGAGGGAGGAGGGGGGAGAGGATGAGGGAAGGGGGAGAGGATGAGGGAAGGGGGAGAGGATGAGGGAAGGGGGAGAGGATGAGGGAAGGGGGAGAGGATGAGGGAAGGGGGAGAGGATGAGGGAAGGGGGGAGAGGATGAGGGAAGGGGGAGAGGATGAGGGAAGGGGGAGAGGATGAGGGAAGGGGGAGAGGATGAGGGAAGGGGGAGAGGATGAGGGAAGGGGGAGAGGATGAGGGAAGGGGGAGAGGATGAGGGAAGGGGGAGAGGATGAGGGAAGGGGGAGAGGATGAGGAAGGGGGAGAGGATGAGGGAAGGGGGAGAGGATGAGGGAAGGGGGGAGAGGATGAGGGAAGGGGGAGAGGATGAGGGAAGGGGGAGAGGATGAGGGAAGGGGGAGAGGGTGAGGGAAGGGAGGATGAGGGAAGGGGGAGAGGATGAGGGAAGGGGGGAGAGGATGAGGGAAGGGGGGGAGAGGATGAGGGAAGGGGGAGAGGATAAGGGAAGGGGGAGAGGATGAGGGAAGGGGAGAGGATGAGGGAAGGGGGAGAGGATGAGGGAAGGGGAGGATGAGGGAAGGGGGAGAGGATGAGGGAAGGGGGAGAGGATGAGGGAAGGGGGAGAGGATGAGGGAAGGGGGAGAGGATGAGGGAAGGGGGAGAGGATGAGGGAAGAGGGGAGAGGATGAGGGAAGGGGGAGAGGATGAGGAAGGGGGAGAGGATGAGGGAAGAGGGGGAGAGGATGAAGGGAAGGGGGAGAGGATGAGGGAAGGGGGGAGAGGATGAGGGAAGGGGGAGAGGATGAGGGAAGGGGGAGAGGATGAGGGAAGGGGGGAGAGGATGAGGGAAGGGGGGAGAGGATGAGGGAAGGGGGAGAGGATGAGGGAAGGGGGAGAGGATGAGGGAAGGGGGAGAGGATGAGGGAAGGGGGAGAGGATGAGGGAAGGGGGGAGAGGATGAGGGAAGGGGGGAGAGGATGAGGGAAGGGGGGAGAGGATGAGGGAAGGGGGAGAGGATGAGGGAAGGGGGGAGAGGATGAGGGAAGGGGGAGAGGATGAGGGAAGGGGGAGAGGATGAGGGAAGGGGGAGAGGATGAGGGAAAGGGGGAGAGGATGAGGGAAGGGGGAGAGGATGAGGGAAGGGGGAGAGGATGAGGGAAGGGGGGAGAGGATAAGGGAAGGGTGAGAGGATGAGGGAAGGGGGAGAGGATGAGGGAAGGGGGGAGAGGATGAGGGAAGGGGGGAGAGGATGAGGGAAGGGGGAAGGGGGAGAGGATGAGGGAAGGGGGAGAGGATGAGGGAAGAGGGGGAGAGGATGAGGGAAGGGGGGAGAGGGATGAGGGAAGGGGGAGAGGATGAGGGAAGGGGGAGAGGATGAGGGAAGGGGGGAGAGGACGAGGGAAGGGGGAGAGGATGAGGGAAGGGGGGAGAGGATGAGGGAAGGGGGAGAGGATGAGGGAAGGGGGAGAGGATGAGGGAAGGGGGGAAAGGATGAGGGAAGGGGGGAGAGGATGAGGGAAGGGGGAGAGGATGAGGGAAGGGGGAGAGGATGAGGGGAAGGGGGAGAGGGATGAGGGAGGAAGGGGAAGGGGGAGAGGATGAGGGAAGGGGGGAGAGGATGAGGGAAGGGGGAGAGGATGAGGGAAGGGGAGAGGATGAGGAAGGGGGAGAGGATGAGGGAAGGGGGGAGAGGATGAGGGAAGGGGGGAGAGGAAGAGGGACGGGGGGAAGGAGGGGGGGAGGGGGAGGGGATGAGGGAAGGGGGGAGAGGATGAGGGAAGGGGGGAGAGGATGAGGGAAGGGGGGAGAGGATGAGGGAAGGGGGAGAGGATAAGGGAAGGGTGAGAGGATGAGGGAAGGGGGAGAGGATGAGGGAAGGGGGGA
Source organism: Penaeus vannamei (assembly GCF_042767895.1). NCBI lineage: Eukaryota > Metazoa > Arthropoda > Malacostraca > Decapoda > Penaeidae > Penaeus > Penaeus vannamei. The sequence goes on along the minus strand of NC_091583.1, from coordinate 1,179,714 downwards.
GAGGATGAGGGAAGGGGGAGGATGATGATGAGGATGAAGGGGGGAGAGGATGAGGGAAGGGGGGAGAGGATGAGGGGAAGGGGGGAGAGGATGAGGGAAGGGGGGAGAGGATGAGGGAAGGGGGGAGAGGATGAGGGAAGGGGGAGAGGATGAGGGAAGGGGGGAGAGGATGAGGGAAGGGGGGAGAGGATGAGGGAAGGGGGAAGAGGATGAGGGAAGGGGGGAGAGGATGAGGGAAGGGGGAGAGGATGAGGGAAGGGGGAGAGGATGAGGGAAGGGGGGAGAGGATGAGGGGAAGGGGGGAGAGGATGAGGGAAGGGGGGAGAGGATGAGGGCAAGGGGGAGAGGATGAGGGAAGGGGGAGAGGATGAGGGAAGGGGGAGAGGATGAGGGAAGGGGGGAGAGGATGAGGGAAGGGGGGAAGAGGATGAGGGAGGGAGAGATGAGGAAGGGGGAGAGGATGAGGGAAGGGGGAGAGGATGAGGGAAGGGGGAGAGGATGAGGGAAGGGGGGAGAGGATGAGGGGAAGGGGGGAGGATGAGGAAGGGGGGAGAGGATGAGGGAAGGGGGGAGAGGATGAGGGAAGGGGGAGAGGATGAGGGAAGGGGGAGAGGATGAGGGAAGGGGGAGAGGATGAGGGAAGGGGGGAGAGGATGAGGAAGGGGGAGAGGATGAGGGAAGGGGGAGAGGATGAGGGAAGGGGGAGAGGATGAGGGAAGGGGGGAGAGGATGAGGGAAGGGGGAGAGGATGAGGGAAGGGGGGAGAGGATAGGGAAGGGGGAGGATGAGGGAAGGGGGAGAGGATGAGGGAAGGGGGAGAGGATGAGGGAAGGGGGAGAGGATGAGGGAAGGGGGAGAGGATGAGGGAAGGGGGAGAGGATGAGGGAAGGGGGGAGAGGATGAGGGAAGGGGGGAGAGGATGAGGGAAGGGGGAGAGGATGAGGGAAGGGGGAGAGGATGAGGGAAGGGGGAGAGGATGAGGGAAGGGGGAGAGGATGAGGGAAGGGGGAGAGGATGAGGGAAGGGGGAGAGGATGAGGGAAGGGGAGAGAGGATGAGGGAAGGGGGAGAGGATGAGGGAAGGGGGAGAGGATGAGGGAAGGGGGAGAGGATGAGGGAAGGGGGAGAGGATGAGGGAAGGGGGAGAGGATGAGGGAAGGGGAGAGAGGATGAGGGAAGGGGAGAGGATGAGGGGAGGGGGGAGAGGATGAGGAAGGGGGAGAGGATGAGGGAAGGGGGAGAGGATGAGGGAAGGGGGAGAGGATGAGGGGAGGGGGGAGAGGATGAGGGAAGGGGGAGAGGATGAGGGAAGGGGGAGAGGATGAGGGAAGGGGGGAGAGGATGAGGGAAGGGGGGAGAGGATGAGGAAGGGGGGAGAGGATGAGGGAAGGGGGGAGAGGATGAGGGAAGGGGGAGAGGATGAGGGAAGGGGGGAGAGGATGAGGGAAGGGGGAGAGGATGAGGGAAGAGGGAGAGGATGAGGGAAGGGGGGAGAGGATAAGGGAAGGGGGAGAGGATGAGGGAAGTGGGGAGAGGATGAGGGAAGGGGGAGAGGATGAGGGAAGGGGGAGAGGATGAGGGAAGGGGGAGAGGTTGAGGGAAGGGGGAGAGGTTGAGGGAAGGGGGAGAGGATGAGGGAAGGGGGGAGAGGATGAGGGAAGGGGGAGAGGATGAGGGAAGGGGGAGAGGATGAGGGAAGGGGGAGAGGATGAGGGGAGGGGGGAGAGGATGAGGGAAGGGGGAGAGGATGAGGGAAGGGAAGGAGAGGATGAGGGAAGGGGGAGAGGTTGAGGGAAGGGGGGAGAGGATGAGGGAAGGGGGAGAGGATGAGGGAAGGGGGAGAGGATGAGGGAAGAGGGGAGAGGATGAGGGAAGGGGGGAGAGGATGAGGGAAGGGGGAGAGGATGAGGGAAGGGGGGAGAGGATGAGGGAAGGGGAGAGGATGAGGGAAGGGGGAGAGGATGAGGGAAGGGGGAGAGGATGAGGGAAGGGGGGAGAGGATGAGGGAAGGGGGAGAGGATGAGGGAAGGGGGAGAGGATGAGGGGAGGGGGAGGAGAGGATGAGGGAAGGGGGAGAGGATGAGGGAAGGGGGAGAGGATGAGGGAAGGGGGAGAGGATGAGGGAAGGGGGAGAGGATGAGGGAAGGGGGAGAGAGGATGAGGGAAGGGGGAGGAGAGGATGAGGGAAGGGGGAGAGGATAAGGGGAAGGGGGAGAGGATGAGGGAAGGGGGAGGGGGAGAGGATGAGGGAAGGGGGAGAGAGGATGAGGGAAGGGGGAGAGGATGAGGGAAGGGGGAGAGGATGAGGGAAGGGGGGAGGGGAGAGGATGAGGGAAGGGGGAGAGGATGAGGGAAGGGGGGAGAGGATAAGGGAAGGGGGAGAGGATGAGGGAAGGGGGGAGGGGGAGAGGATGAGGGAAGGGGGCGAGGATGAGGGAAGGGGGGAGAGGATAAGGGAAGGGGGAGAGGATGAGGATGGAAGGGGGAGAGGATGAGGGAAGGGGGAGAGGATGAGGGAAGGGGGAGATGATGAGGGAAGAGGGGGAGAGGATGAGGGAAGGGGGAGAGGATGAGGGAAGGAAGGGGGAGATGATGAGGGAAGGGGAGAGGATGAGGGAAGGGGGAGAGGATGAGGGAAGGGGAGAGGATGAGGGAAGGGGGAGAGGATGAGGGAAGGGAGAGGGATGAGGGAAGGGGGAGAGGATGAGGGAAGGGGGGAGAGGATGAGGGAAGGGGGAGAGGATGAGGGGAAGGGGGAGAGGATGAGGGAAGGGGGAGAGGATGAGGGAAGGGGGAGAGGATGAGGGAAGGGGGGAGAGGATGAGGGAAGGGGGAGAGGATGAGGGAAGGGGGAGAGGATGAGGGAAGGGGGAAAGGATGAGGGAAGGGGGGAGAGGATGAGGGAAGGGGGAGAGGATGAGGGAAGGGGGAGAGGATGAGGGAAGGGAGAGAGGATGAGGGAAGGGGGAGGGGAGAGGATGAGGGAAGGGAGAGAGGATGAGGGAAGGGGGAAAGGATGAGGGAAGGGGGAGGAGGAGAGGATGAGGGAAGGGGGAGAGGATGAGGGAAGGGGGAGAGGATGAGGGAAGGGGGGAGAGGATGAGGGAAGGGGGAGGAGGATGAGGGAAGGGGGAGAGGATGAGGGAAGGGGGAGAGGATGAAGGGGAAGGGGGAGAGGATGAGGAAGGGGGAGAGGATGAGGGAAGGGGGGAGAGGATGAGGGAAGGGGGAGAGGATGAGGGAAGGGGGAGAGGATGAGGGAAGGGAGAGAGGATGAGGGAAGGGGGAGAGGATGAGGGAAGGGGGAGAGGATGAGGGAAGGGGGAGAGGATGAGGGAAGGGGGGAGAGGATGAGGGAAGGGGGAGAGGATGAGGGAAGGGGGAGAGGATGAGGGAAGGGGGGAGAGGATGAGGGAAGGGGGGAGAGGATGAGGGAAGGGGGAGAGGATGAGGGAAGGGGGAGAGGATGAGGGAAGGGGAGAGAGGATGAGGGAAGGGGGGAGAGGATGAGGGAAGGGAGAGAGGATGAGGAAGGGGGGAGAGGATGAGGGAAGGGGGGAGAGGATGAGGGAAGGGGGAGAGGATGAGGGAAGGGGGGAGAGGATGAGGGAAGGGGGAGAGGATGAGGGAAGGGGGAGAGGATGAGGGAAGGGGGAGAGGATGAGGGAAGGGGGAGAGGATGAGGGAAGGGGGAGAGGATGAGGGAAGGGGGAGAGGATGAGGGAAGGAGTGAGAGGATGAGGGAAGGGGGGAGAGGATGAGGGAAGGGGGAGAGGATGAGGGAAGGGGGAGAGGATGAGGGAAGGGAGGGGGAGAGGATGAGGGAAGGGGAGAGGATGAGGGAAGGGGGAGAGGATGAGGGAAGGAAGAGAGGTGAGGGAGAGGGGGAGAGGATGAGGGAAGAGGGGAGAGGATGAGGGAAGGGGGAGAGGATGAGGGAAGAGGGAGAGGATGAGGGAAGGGGGAGAGGATGAGGGAAGGGGGAGAGGATGAGGGAAGGGGAGAGAGGATGAGGGAAGGGGAGAGGATGAGGGAAGGGGAAGGAGAGGATGAGGGAAGGGGGAGAGGATGAGGGAAGGGGGAGAGGATGAGGGAAGGGGGAGAGGATGAGGGAAGGGGGAGAGGATGAGGGAAGGGGGGAGAGGATGAGGGAAGGGGGGAGAGGATGAGGGAAGGGGGGAGAGGATGAGGGAAGGGGGAGAGGATGAGGGAAGGGGGGAGAGGATGAGGGAAGGGGGAGAGGATGAGGGAAGGGGGAGAGGATGAGGGAAGGGGGGAGAGGATGAGGGAAAGGGGGAGAGGATGAGGGAAGGGGGAGAGGATGAGGGAAGGGGGGAGAGGATGAGGGAAGGGGGAGAGGATGAGGGAAGGGGGGAGAGGATGAGGGAAGGGGGGAGAGGATGAGGGAAGGGGAGAGGATGAGGGAAGGGGGAGAGGATGAGGGAAGGGGGGAGAGGATGAGGGAAGGGGGAGAGGATGAGGGAAGGGGGAGAGGATGAGGGAAGGGGGAGAGGATGAGGGAAGGGGGAGAGGATGAGGGAAGGGGGAGAGGATGAGGGAAGGGGGAGAGGATGAGGGAAGGGGGAGAGGATGAGGGAAGGGGGAGAGGATGAGGGAAGGAGGGAGAGGATGAGGGAAGGGGGGAGAGGATGAGGGAAGGGGGGAGAGGATGAGGGAAGGGGGGAGAGGATGAGGGAAGGGGGGAGAGGATGAGGGAAGGGGGAGAGGATGAGGGAAGGGGGGAGAGGATGAGGGAAGGGGGAGAGGATGAGGGAAGGGGGGAGAGGATGAGGGAAGGGGGAGAGGATGAGGGAAGGGGGGAGAGGATGAGGGAAGGGGGGAGAGGATGAGGGAAGGGGGGAGAGGATGAGGGAAGGGGGAGAGGATGAGGGAAGGGGGCGAGGATGAGGGAAGGGGGAGAGGATGAGGGAAGGGGGAGAGGATGAGGGAAGGGGGAGAGGATGAGGGAAGGGGGGAGAGGATGAGGGAAGGGGGAGAGGATGAGGGAAGGGGGGGAGAGGATGAGGGAAGGGGGGAGAGGATGAGGGAAGGGGGGAGAGGATGAGGGAAGGGGGGAGAGGATGAGGGAAGAGGGGAGAGGATGAGGGAAGGGGGAGAGGATGAGGGAAGAGGGAGAGGATGAGGGAAGGGGGAGAGGATGAGGGAAGGGGGAGAGGATGAGGGAAGGGGGAGGAGAGGATGAGGGAAGGGGGAGAGGATGAGGGAAGGGGGAGAGGATGAGGGAAGGGGGGAGAAGATGAGGGAAGGGGGGAGAGGATGAGGGAAGGGGGGAGAGGATGAGAGAAGGGGGGAGAGGATGAGGGAAGAGGGGAGAGGATGAGGGAAGGGGGAGAGGATGAGGGAAGGGGGGAGAGGATGAGGGAAGGGGGGAGAGGATGAGGGAAGGGGAGAGGATGAGGGAAGGGGGGAGAGGATGAGGGAAGGGGGGAGAGGATGAGGGAAGGGGGGAGAGGATGAGGGAAGGGGGGAGAGGATGAGGGAAGGGGGGAGAGGATGAGGGAAGGGGGGAGAGGATGAGGGAAGGGGGGAGAGGATGAGGGAAGGAGGGAGAGGATGAGAGAAGGGGGGAGAGGATGAGGGAAGAGGGGAGAGGATGTGGAAGGGGGAGAGGATGAGGGAAGGAGGGAGAGGATGAGGGAAGGGGGAGAGGATGAGGGAAGGGGGAGAGGATGAGGGAAGGGGGAGAGGATGAGGGAAGGGGGGAGAGGATGAGGGAAGGGGGAGAGGATGAGGGAAGGGGGAGAGGATGAGGGAAGGGGGGAGAGGATGAGGGAAGGGGGGAGAGGATGAGGGAAGGGGGAGAGGATGAGGGAAGGGGGGAGAGGATGAGGGAAGGGGGGAGAGGATGAGGGAAGGGGGGAGAGGATGAGGGAAGGGGGAGAGGATGAGGGAAGGGGGGAGATGATGAGGGAAGGAGGGAGAGGAGATGAGGGAAGGGGAGAGGATGAGGGAAGGGGGAGAGGATGAGGGAAGGGGGGAGAGGATGAGGGAAGGGGGAGAGGATGAGGGAAGGGGGAGAGGATGAGGGAAGGGGGAGAGGATGAGGGAAGGGGGAGAGGATGAGGGAAGGGGGAGAGGGATGAGGGAAGGGGGAGAGGATGAGGGAAGGGGGAGAGGATGAGGGAAGGGGGAGAGGATGAGGGAAGGGGGAGAGGATGAGGGAAGGGGGAGAGGATGAGGGAAGGGGGAGAGGATGAGGGAAGGGGGGAGAGGATGAGGGAAGGGGGAGAGGATGAGGGAAGGGGGAGAGGATGAGGGAAGGGGGAGAGGATGAGGGAAGGGGGAGAGGATGAGGGAAGGAGTGAGAGGATGAGGGAAGGGGGGAGAGGATGAGGGAAGGGGGAGAGAGGATGAGGGAAGGGGGAGAGGATGAGGGAAGGGGGGAGAGGATGAGGGAAGGGGGGAGAGGATGAGGGAAGGGGGGAGAGGATGAGGGAAGGGGGAGAGGATGAGGGAAGGGGGGAGAGGATGAGGGAAGGGGGGAGAGGATGAGGGAAGGGGGAGAGGATGAGGGAAGGGGGAGAGGATGAGGGAAGGGGGGAGATGATGAGGGAAGGAGGGAGAGGATGAGGGAAGGGGGAGAGGATGAGGGAAGGGGGAGAGGATGAGGGAAGGGGGAGAGGATGAGGGAAGGGGGAGAGGATGAGGGAAGGGGGAGAGGATGAGGGAAGGGGGAGAGGATGAGGGAAGGGGGAGAGGATGAGGGAAGGAGTGAGAGGATGAGGGAAGGGGGGAGAGGATGAGGGAAGGGGGAGAGGGATGAGGGAAGGAGTGAGAGGATGAGGGAAGGGGGAGAGGATGAGGAAAGGGGGAGAGGAGGATGAGGGAAGGGGGGAGAGGATGAGGGAAGGGGGAGAGGATGAGGGAAGAGGGGATGAGGGAAGGAGTGAGGATGAGGGAAGGGGGAGAGGATGAGGGAAGGGGGAGAGGATGAGGGAAGGGGGAGAGGATGAGGGAAGGGGGAGAGAGGATGAGGGAAGGGGGGAGAGGATGAGGGAAGGGGGGAGAGGATGAGGGAAGGGGGGAGAGGATGAGGGAAGGGGGGAGAGGATGAGGGAAGGGGGGAGAGGATGAGGGAAGGGGGGAGAGGATGAGGGAAGGGGGAGAGGATGAGGGAAGGGGGAGAGGATGAGGGAAGGGGGAGAGGATGAGGGAAGGGGGAG
>NC_091583.1:1160031-1167531 GCF_042767895.1 Penaeus vannamei | reverse complement strand
GACACACAACACACCTGGAGAATGCTCACCTGGCAATGGTGATGGCAACACTGCTTTAAGAGTTTCCAAATTCGTGATCCTCTTCACTTGATGCCCATGAATAATGGTTAAAGCAACGTTTAAACAATCAGGAAAAAAATCATCAGACTAAAGGTACAAGGAGAGGGAGAGAAGGCGGGAAAAAGAAATAGAAAAATCAAAGAAGCACTCCATCCCTCCCTCTCTCTATCTCCCATATCCCTCCTTCCCTCCCTTCTTTCCTCCCTCCCCCTCTCTCTCTCCTTCTCCCTCCTTTCCTTCCTCTCTGCCTCTCTTTGTTCTATACCTAATGTCTTCAAAAACAGTCAAGTATTGAAAATTTAGCAACTATGTCGCAGACTGATTCGGCGCGAAGTTTAAAGCAATTAGATTTGCGTCAAAAAGCTTAGGAAGGGATTGTGCAATGAGCAAGGATGTGAATAAGACATCTGTAATAATAATAATGATGATGATAATGCAATGGTGAGGATGTTGCTAATAATAGGAATGATAATGATCATAATGATAATGAAAATAACAATAGTAATAATGATGATACTACTAAAATGATAATAATAATAATGCTGACACTGATAATAATTTTATCAATGGTGATAATGATAGTAGTAGGAATAGCAGCAGCTGTAACAGTAAGGATAACAGCAGTAATAGTAATAGTATTGATGATTATATTTTTTTACTCCATCTGACTAATTATTGATGCAATTTAGCATTATCACCTTTACCGATATAACTGTTAGAATAATAATCGCAGTCATTTCTGTGACTAATAACTTTTGGCAAAAATCTGCAAAAAGATACTCCTCCGTCATGGTTGTTTTTCGGCGACTTATTGGCTTCATTTTTTGTTGCCATAGTAAAAAAAAAAATCTTTTGACACAGAAAATCCTTTTAAGAAAAGAAAAGGATTTGCTTTTTGTTTCAAAATTAACAGAAAAACCGAATTCTTTCTTTTGAGGTATCTTCCGAGGAACATTAAAGGAATCTGAAAAAGATCCCTAGTCGATATTTTTCTCGTTCTGGGATTCTATCGGAAAAGTGGGCGGACAGACACATAGTTATCATTAAAACAATAATTTCCGCATAGAACTGACGAAGGTTAGAGGTCAGTCTTCCTTGAGAATAATTCTTATTTCTTAAGTCAAGCGGAAATAAGTAACAAGATGTATATAATATTTTTTTTACATTCCACTCTTGAACGTTTCCATGGCCCAGTCAGCCAAAGATTTACGACAGAGATTAGCAGATTTCATTTCGATTTTTTGATGACTTGCTTTCACTCAGGGCACGGACTCCAGGGCTCGGACTCCAGGGCACGGACTCCAAGGCACGGACTCCGGGGCACGGACTCCAGGGCACGGACTCCAGGGCACGGACTCCAGGGCACGGACTCCAGGGCACGGACTCTAAGGCACGGACTCCAGGGCACGGACTCTTGGGGGAGGTCATGCAATATGCAAATGCTGTCGTGAGCACGAAAAGTTGATTGCGAAAGGCGATTGATATTCCGGAGACGATGCCGTGTTTGGCGTCGTTGTGGAAGGCAAATGGTCGTTAAAGTTCAGGTGCTAAATCTCTTCCCTTGTTTACACGCGATTTGAAAAACAGGAAAACCATAAACTATGTTGCATAAAGTGATATAAAAGAAAGTAAAAGAAAACTCCAAAACTGTCCAAAATTGCAAAAAAGATTGCAACACCGAAGCGATGTTTATATGTTGCTTGGTGTGCAGGTTTCGTTGATTCTGAGGGCATGCGGTGCATGGTGACCCTCGCCGTCGCGGGGCAGGGCGAGCCATGCACGCTGCAACAGAGCGTCGGGTCGATGGTTGCAGGGCGTCGCGAGTCCCGCCCGCGCGAGAGGCGCCTCGAAGGGCGCCGAGGAACCTTGAGATCAATTCCAATCATCGGGGAACGGCGCGCCTTGCGTCCCTCTGCCTCGCCCGAGTCTCTGCAGGGAGGCAGCGCGACTCGCGGGGCAGAAGCGCCCCTCTCTTCCTCTCTTCGTCGCAAGTTCTTTCCCTCTCCGATTCGTTTTCTTCCCTCTTCTTCCCCTCGCCCGCCGTCGCCGGGGCCTGGGCGCGAGCGAGGGAGGCCCCCGGTCGCGTCCCTTCGCCGAAACGCCGCAGCGACCTCCGGCTGCGCCCCCAGGATCCGCGGCTGGCCGGCCGCCCTCGCCTCCCGAGCGTCCTTCCGGAAAAGCTTCGTCCGCCCGCCGGCGCTCAGCGCGGGCGCGAGCGAGGCCGGGAGAGAGCGAGCGAAGGGCGGCGAGGGCGTGGACGCGACTGACCTTGCTACAGTTCCCGGGGAAGCTGCAGCGATGACCGCACGCGCCTCCCCCCGCCTTTTTTCTCTTCTTTTTTCTCTCCTCTCGTGGCTGAAATCATCTCCGCGCCCGCCCGCATCCCCCTGCCAGTCCTTCTGAAGGACGGGCCTCCTTCTCCCCCCCGAGGCCGCCCACCACTCCCTCTCCTCGGGCGGCGCTCCACCTGGGGGGAGGGGGGGTCGCCAATGAGATAAAAAATAGAAAATGAAAAATAAAGGAAAGGATACGTATAATAACCGCTGATACATTATTGTAGAGAAAGTTGTGCATTTCAGACAGTGCATGTTTACAATATTTGATTTTGAAAATAAAACCTTTTTATCTTGGTGACTCCAACGCCATCCAAGTAGTGAGATTTGGTTGAAAATGCGTCTGATGGTCATGAAAACGACCAAATCCATATCAACTTTGTCTCAGAAGCCTTTCAGGGACTTCGTCTTTCTCTAGCGATCGTTAGCCGCAGGTGGCGACAATGAAAATACCGTCGGAACCTAGCTGCATGTGGGGCGGAACCTAGATGAGGTCCTCGTCTCGGGCGGCTCATGTGGCGTTGGTACAACAATAATTATAATAATAATGATGATGATAATAATATTAATATTGATAATAACAAATAAAGACGACAGTGATAACGGCGGTAACACCAGTAATGAAATTAATGATAATAAGTACAGCAGCAACAGTTACAATAACGATAATGATAATGATGCACTCGAGCCGAGAGGACGAGGGGCAAATGGCGGGTGAAACAACAGGCTCATGCAGGTGCGCGGGGGTGCACGCCTGCTTCTAAAGAAAGAAAAAAATGCGGAGGACTTGATTTACAGCCGAGAGGGCGAGGATGCAAGGCGGGTGAAGGCGAGCCCAAGGTGGGTGTGCTGTACCTAGCACGCCCGCTTGTGGAGTGGATAGCAGCCCAGTATCTTCACGGGAGCAAAGTGGCTTCGAAGTGACGGCGCACTCAAGCCGAGAGGGCGAGGCTCAGGACGGCCGTGGTTGCAACCGCACGCTAATACACAGTGAGTGCCCCCGCTTCGTCTGCAGGACCAAGGTAGTATCACAAGACCTCCCGCTTCAGTTGTCCCTCCTCAAGAACCTGGAGTAATCGGCGGGAACAAGGACCAGGAGGCCCTCGGCAACTACCCCAGAATCCATTACGGGGCCTGGCGCAGCACGCGCTGGATATATATATATATGTGTGTGTGTGTGTGTGTGTGTGTGTGTGTGTGAGAGAGAGAGAGAGAGTGTGTGTGTGAGAGAGAGAGAGAGAGAGAGTGTGTGTGTGAGAGTGTGTGTGTGTGTGAGTGTGTGTGTGTGTGCGTACGTGCGTGTGGGGGGGGGGGGGTGTGCGTGCGTGTGTGTGTTTGTGTGTGTGTGTGTGTGTGTGTGCATAGCTGGTCAGGCATGAAGACCACAATCGTCTAATAATTATGATAACAATATTGATAATAAGAATGAGAATGATGAAAATAATGATAACAATAAAAACAATAACAAAGATGATGATAATGATAACAATAAAAACAATAACAAAGATGCTAATGGTAATAAAAACAATAACAAAGAGGATAATGATAATGATAACAATGAGGATAATGATAATGATAACAATGAGGATAATGATAATGATGATAATAGGAATAATAATTATTATTTTAATGATACTGATAATAACAAAAAAATATGAGAACGCTAAAAATGGTATGATATAACTAATAATGATAATAGCAATTATGACAATAATCATGATAATGATAATAATAGTAACAGCAGATACATTAATAATAACGATAAAAGAACAATAGTCATGATAATAATAATGATGATAATCATAATAATGATGCAAATAATAATAATACAAGTAACAATGATGGTAATAATAATAATATTGATAATAATAATACTTATAATGATAAAAGGATAATTATATAATAATCATTATTATCATTCTCATTGTTACTATCATTATTATAAGAATTATTATCATTATGATAATAGTAACAACCATAATGATAATTAGAGAAATGATAATAATAACAATAACAATAATGATAATGATAACAATAACAATAATAATAATAACAACAATAACAACAATGCAACAATAATTATGATAATAATGATAATAATATTAATATTGATAATAACAAAGACGACAGTGATAACGGCGATAACACCAGTAATGAAACTAATGATAATAAGTACAGAAGCAACAGTTACAATAACGATAATGATAATAATAATAATCATAATAATTATAATAATAATACCAACAACAACAATGACAATTGTAATAGTAATAATAGTAATGATAATGATAATGATTAAAAAGGTAGTGAAGATAGTAATAATAATAGTAATAATGATAATGAAAATGATAATGACAGTTACAATGATGAAATAGTAATGATCATGATAACGGTAATAATAATAATAGTAATAATATTTACAAAAATGATAATGATAATATTAATGATGATAATGGTAATAATCACCTTAATGATAATGGTAATAATCATCTTAATGATGATAATGGTATTAATCGTCTTAATGATAATAATGATCATTGTTATTGTCATCATTATTGTTGTTATTGTTATCATAATCATCATTACTATCATTATTTTTACTATTACTTTTATCATTATTATCATTATGTTTATGTTCATCTTATTAGTAATAACAACAGTAACAATACAAATACAATGACAATAATAATCATTGCAATAGTAATGATAATGATAACAATAATGATAATGATACGATAAATGGCAATGACAATAATAATAATAATAATGATAATGATAATAACGATAATAATAATAACAACAATAATAATAACTATAATAATAACAATACTAGTAATAATTATAATAATAATAATAATAATAACGATAATAATAATAAAATAGTAAGGATAAAACAGCACCAATAATAGTGAAAAAATAATAATAATGATGGTGATAATTTTGATGATGATGACAACGAATATAATTGCGATGATAATGATAATTGCAGTAATGTTGATGTTTATTATGTTTACCAATGATAAAAATAGAAAATAAAGAGAATAACAAAAAAAATTAATAATGATGAAAAATAGCAATAATAATGTTAATGATGATATCAAAGATAATAATAATGATAATGATAACAATAGTCATGATAGTAATAATAATAATGATGGTAATAATAATAATAGTAATAATAATAATGATTATAATGATAATAGCAATAATGTTATAATGATAATTTGATTAAGAATGAGAATAGTAATGATGAAAATAGAAAAAGAAATAGAGAACAATAATGATACTAATAACAATAATAATAGTTATAATGATAGTAGCAATGATAATAACAACAACAATAATAATAATAAAATTGATAATAATTATGATAATGGTGACAATGATGTTGATAACAACAGTAACAATAGTGGTAATAATGATAATCATAACAACAAAACTTTTAATACAAATAATGATAATAGTAATAAAAAAATAGTAATAGTATTAATACTGATGATGATAATGATAATACAAATGATAATCGTGATGGTTACGATGATGATAATGATAATGATATCAGTAATAATGAAAAAAATCATACTAGTATTGATGATAATGATGAAAATTTTAGTGGTTATAGTAAGAATAACAATGATGATATTGATAATGATGATAATGATGATGATAATAATAACAATAATAGAGTTGATAAAAAAAAATCACAACAACAGTGATCAGAATAATAATGAGGATAGTAATGATAATGATAATAGCAGTAATAATGATTATCAGCATTATAACAATAACAGTAGAAATTATGACAACAGTAAAGTTATGATGGTGGTGATGATAACAGTAATGATAATGACAACAACAACAACAACGATGGGAATAATAGCAATATGATTATTATTATCATCATCATCATCATCATCATTATTGTAACAAAACTAATAACAAAAATCATAATAATGATAAGGATGATAATTATGATAATAATAATAACAAAAATAGTGATGGTAATAGGTAAGAACAATGATTATGATAATAATGATAGTAAAAATAACCACAAAGAGGTGGCATAGCTCAGTGGTAGAGTGCTGGCTTTGCAACTGCATGGTCCTGGGTTCGCGCCCGGCTGTGCCCCTCCCAGTCGACTCAGCTGTGACGTCACTGGTATGCTGACGTCACCATGGTGGGGTCAAAGTCGCCCGGCTGCTCCTCTCAGTCGACTCAGCTGTGACGTCACTGGTATGCCGACGTCAGCATACTGGGGTCAAAGTCGCCCGGCTGCCCCTCTCAGTCGAGTCAGCTGTGACGTCACTGGTATGCCGACGTCAGCATACTGGGGTCAAAGTCGCCCGGCTGCCCCTCTCAGTCGAGTCAGCTGTGACGTCACTGGTATGCCGACGTCAGCATACTGGGGTCAAAGTCGCCCGGCTGCTCCTCTCAGTCGACTCAGCTGTGACGTCACTGTTATGCTGACGTCACCATGCTGGGGTCAAAGTCGGGGCGGAGAGGAGCTGGCATCATCGTCATCATAATCATCATCATCATTACCGCATCATCTCGCGGCTTAGGAAGCATGTTTCTCCACAAAACATGTCCCTTACGTCCAGATCGGATATGGGACCAACTCTGACCTTGAATGAGAACCACAATAATAATTACTATTATGGTTATTATCATTATTATAATCATAACAATATAAATCATAATAACAATAACAGTAATACTGATAATGATAATGACATCAAAAGTGATAATGACAACAATGATAAGAATAGTAACATAACAACAACGATAATAATGATGACAATAAAAAAAATCATAAGAATAAAAATGCGACTATGGAACTACTACTACTATTGCTACTACATAATCTAACAGTATGTATAGAACAATACGAACCATAACAACACTAACAATAAAAAAAACACTAATAATAATTACGATTATAATGATGATAACAGAACAACTGGGATGATAATGATCTCAATAACATCGATTAAAACAACAATGAAACAAGAGCTGATTTAGGCCTTTATACAGCGCATCCCTTTCCACAGCGGTGCCAGTAGCAGCCATGGTCACGTGACATAAACACAAAGACGAGTCATTTTAT
>NC_091583.1:1145031-1147531 GCF_042767895.1 Penaeus vannamei | reverse complement strand
GACCCAAACGGGGTCTCGGAAAGACCCAAAGTGGGACAGACCCGAACGGGGTATCGGAAAGACCCAAAGTGGGACAGACCGGAACGGGGTATCGGAAAGACCCAAAGTGGGACAGACCCGAACGGGGTATCGGAAAGACCCAAAGTGGGACAGACCGGAACGGGGTATCAAAAGACCCAAAGTGGGACAGACCCGAACGGGGTATCGGAAAGACCCAAAGTGGGACAGACCGGAACGGGGTATCGGAAAGACCCAAAGTGGGACAGACCCGAACGGGGTATCGGAAAGACCCAAAGTGGGACAGACCGGAACGGGGTATCAAAAGACCCAAAGTGGGACAGACCGGAACGGGGTATCGGAAAGACCCAAAGTGGGACAGACCGGAACGGGGTATCGGAAAGACCCAAAGTGGGACAGACCCGAACGGGGTATCGGAAAGACCCAAAGTGGGACAGACCGGAACGGAGTCTCGGAAAGACCCAAAGTGGGACAGACCGGAACGGGGTATCAAAAGACCCAAAGTGGGACAGACCGGAACGGGGTATCGGAAAGACCCAAAGTGGGACAGACCCGAACGGGGTATCGGAAAGACCCAAAGTGGGACAGACCCGAACGGGGTATCGGAAAGACCCAAAGTGGGACAGACCGGAACGGAGTCTCGGAAAGACCCAAAGTGGGACAGACCGGAACGGGGTATCAAAAGACCCAAAGTGGGACAGACCGGAACGGGGTATCGGAAAGACCCAAAGTGGGACAGACCGGAACGGGGTATCGGAAAGACCCAAAGTGGGACAGACCGGAACGGGGTATCGGAAAGACCCAAAGTGGGACAGACCCGAACGGGGTATCGGAAAGACCCAAAGTGGGACAGACCCGAACGGGGTATCGGAAAGACCCAAAGTGGGACAGACCCGAACGGGGTATCGGAAAGACCCAAAGTGGGACAGACCCGAACGGGGTATCGGAAAGACCCAAAGTGGGACAGACCGGAACGGGGTATCAAAAGACCCAAAGTGGGACAGACCGGAACGGGGTATCGGAAAGACCCAAAGTGGGACAGACCGGAACGGGGTATCGGAAAGACCCAAAGTGGGACAGACCCGAACGGGGTATCGGAAAGACCCAAAGTGGGACAGACCGGAACGGGGTATCGGAAAGACCCAAAGTGGGACAGACCCGAACGGGGTATCGGAAAGACCCAAAGTGGGACAGACCCGAACGGGGTATCGGAAAGACCCAAAGTGGGACAGACCGGAACGGGGTATCGGAAAGACCCAAAGTGGGACAGACCCGAACGGGGTCTCGGAGAGACCCAAAGTGGGACAGACCCGAACGGGGTCTCGGAAAGACCCAAAGTGGGACAGACCGGAACGGGGTATCGGAAAGACCCAAAGTGGGACAGACCCGAACGGGGTCTCGGAAAGACCCAAAGTGGGACAGACCGGAACGGGGTCTCGGAAAGACCCAAAGTGGGACAGACCCGAACGGGGTCTCGGAAAGACCTAAAGTGGGACAGACCGGAACGGGGTATCGGAAAGACCCAAAGTGGAACAGACCCAAACGGGGTATCGGAAAGACCCAAAGTGGGACAGACCGGAACGGGGTATCGGAAAGACCCAAAGTGGGACAGACCCGAACGGGGTATCGGAAAGACCCAAAGTGGGACAGACCCGAACGGGGTATCGGAAAGACCCAAAGTGGGACAGACCCAAACGGGGTATCGGAAAGACCCAAAGTGGGACAGACCCGAACGGGGTATCGGAAAGACCCAAAGTGGGACAGACCCGAACGGGGTATCGGAAAGACCCAAAGTGGGACAGACCCGAACGGGGTCTCGGAAAGACCCAAAGTGGGACAGACCCAAACGGGGTATCGGAAAGACCCAAAGTGGGACAGACCCGAACGGGGTATCGGAAAGACCCAAAGTGGGACAGACCCGAACGGGGTATCGGAGAGACCCAAAGTGGGACAGACCGGAACGGGGTCTCGGAAAGACCCAAAGTGGGACAGACCGGAACGAGGAATCGGAAAGACCCAAAGTGGGACAGACCCGAACGGGGTATCGGAAAGACCCAAAGTGGGACAGACCCGAACGGGGTATCAAAAGACCCAAAGTGGGACAGACCGGAACGGGGTATCGGAAAGACCCAAAGTGGGACAGACCCGAACTGGGTATCGCATACCGGGATAAGCGCTCTGGGCATCAAAGGCTTTTTTTTGGGGGGGGGGGGGGGGATCGCCAACATAAGGGTGAATGCCGTGAAACAAGGGCGAACGGGGGTGAAGTAAAGAAGCGAGGACCGAAAATAATGAGAGAAGGAGGAAAGAGGCAAAGACCAAACAGAATAGAAGCAAAGGCGAAGCTGGGGTGAGGCAAGGAAGTAATGACCGAACGGAGGTGAAGGAAAAAAAACAAAGATTGAACTTGGATGAAGTAAAGAGAGAAAGAACGAAGACGAGCAAAAAAAACAAAAACAAATGCCGGACAAAAACAAAGCAA
>NC_091583.1:1137531-1140031 GCF_042767895.1 Penaeus vannamei | reverse complement strand
TCCTTCCTTTCCCTTCCCTTGCCCTACCCTCGCCCCTACCCTCTCCCCCTCTTACCCGCTATTATTCCCCTTTCATTCCCTTCCCTTCCTCCTCTTCTTTCCTTCCTTTTCCCTCCCTTCTCCCCCCTCCCCCCTACCCTCTCCTCCTCTTAACCGCTATTATTCCCTTTTCATTCCCTTCCCTTCCTCCTCTCCTTTCCTTCCTCTCCTCTCCCTTCTCCACCCTCCCCCCTATCCTCTCCTCCTCTTACCCGCTATTATTCCCCTTTCATTCCCTTCCCCTTCCTCCTCTCCTTCCTTCCCTTTCCCTCCCTTCTCCCCCCTCCCTCCTACCCTCTCCCCCTCTTACCCGCTATTATTCCCTTTTCATTCCCTTCCCTTCCTCCTCTCCTTCCCTTCCTTTCCCTTCCCTTCTCCACCCTCCCCCCTATCCTCTCCTCCTCTTACCCGCTATTATTCCCCTTTCATTCCCTTCCCTTCCTCCTCTCCTTCCCTTCCTTTTCCCTCCCTTCCCCACCCTCCCCCTACCTTCTCCTCCTCTTGCCCGCTATTCCCTTTTCATTCCCTTCCCTTCCTCCTCTCCTTCCCTTCCTTTTCCCTCCCTTTCCCACCCTCCCCCCTACCCTCTCCCCCTCTTACCCGCTATTATTCCCTTTTCATTCCCTTCCCCTCCCCCCTATCCTCTACGGTTACCAAGAGATGTTTTTTGCATTTAATCCCTGTTTTTCTTCTTCTTCTTCTTCTTCTTCTTCTTCTTCCTTCTTCTTCTTCTTCTTTTTCTTCTTCTTCTTCTTCTTCTTCTTCTTCTTCTTCTTCTTCTTCTTCTTCTTCTTCTTCTTCTTCTTCTTCTTCTTCTTCTTTTTCTTCTTCTTCTTCTTCTTCTTCTTCTTCTTCTTCTTCTTCTTCTTTTTCTTCTTTTTCTTCTTCTTTCTTTCTTTCTTTCTTTTATTCTTGCCAGTTCACTTTCTCGGAAATCTGACCATCTTCCTTGTTTGCTTATTGCTTTGTTTTCTTTGCTCCGTTTTCTTTGCTCTGTTTATCCCTTCGTTTTCTTTCTCTTTTGCTCCTTATAACATTACGTTTTCTTTGATAATATTGATACGATATTGATAATAATGATAATGATGATGAGGATAACAATAGATATGATGATAATAGCAATGAGAGTAATGATAATAATAATAATAATAAAGGAATAAGAATAATGATAACAATAGTGATAATGATTGTTAAAAATCATAATGATAATGACAGTTATAGTAATAACAATAATAGCGATGATAATCACAACAATAATAATTGTTCGCGTCGACTCATAATTTTCCGTTAGGTTTTGTTTTCTATCTTTTGTTTCTTTCCGTCTTTCTTCTAACGCAAGGTTCTCTGTTGCTTCGTCTCTCTTTATTTTTTATTCGTCCCATTTTCCCTTTTTTATTTGTTCATTTATTTGTTTTCATTCTGTCTATCACTTTGTTTCTCTACTTTTACGATTTTCCATTTCTAAAAAAGAAAAAAAAATTACTTTCATTTCCGTGTATATATATTTTTTTACATTCGGCTTTTTTTTTTTTTTCGTTTTCTCACTTTATCTTCCACTTTCTCTTCGTCAAATTGTTCTTTTACTCTCACTCTTCTTTCTAACGTTACCTACCCCTCACCCCCTCACCCCCTCACCCCCCCTCACCCCCTCACCCCCCCTCTCCCCCCTCTCCCCCTCACCCCCCTCACCCCCCCTCACCCCCCTCACTCCCCCTCACCCCCTCCACCCCCCCTCACTCCCCCTCACCCCCTCACCCCCCCTCACCCCCTCACCCCCCCGCCTCACCCCCCTCACCCCCCTCACCCCCCTCACCCCCCCCTCACCCCCCCTCACCCCCCTCACCCCCCTCACCCCCCTCACCCCCCTCACCCCCCTCACCCCCCTCACCCCCCTCACCCCCCTCACCCCCCCCTCACCCCCTCACCACCTGTCATCGACCCACCGAAAACATTTTTTTTTTTTTTTTTTCTTTTCTTTTCCTCTTTTCTCGTTTTTATTCGTACGAGACACGATGGGCTTCGCTTTCACACGGGGACATAAACATCTGAAAATGATCACAACAAAGTTTGACATTCCTGGCGGTCAGAGGAGCGCGTTCCTGGTTATGGATTTTACGTGGGGGGGGGGGAGGAAGGGGGGGGGGAGGAGGAGGGGGAGAGGGAGGAGGGAGGAAGGGAATGAAAGGGGAATAGCGGGTAAGAGGAGGAGAGGGCAGGGGGTAGGAGGGAGAGGAAGGGAAAAGGAAGGAGGAGGAGGAAGGGAAGGGGAATGAAAGGGGAATAGGGGGTAAGAGGAGGAGAGGGTAGGGGGAGGGTGGGGAAGGGAAGGGAAAGGAAGGAAAGGAGAGGAGGAAGGGAAGGGAATGAAAGGGGAATAGCGGGTAAGAGGAGGAGAGGGTAGAGGGGAGGGTGGGGAAAGGGAGGGGAAAGGACGGGAAAGGAGAGGAGGAGGGGAGGGGAA
>NC_091583.1:1115031-1127531 GCF_042767895.1 Penaeus vannamei | reverse complement strand
TTCAAATCGATCCTATACTTGAGTTTCTTTCCTATGCCAGCAACGGTTCAGGTACGGCAGTCTGAGCAACACTCGTCCGTCAGAGCAAGATTCGCGGATAGTCAACATTCCTAAGTCATGTCACGTCTTTTCCTCTCTGTCATTGGCATCCATGACACTCTCCGCCTTTGTAACCAGAAACTCCCCTCTGACGCTGCCGGGGAGGGAGGCCACGCGCCGAATGTGGATCCCACGGCCGCAAGAAGGAGTCTTATGCAAGAAGGAGTCTTATGCAGACGCAGATATTTTGGAGAGTGCTCGAGGGAGCCAATAACAGTACGGAGAATGAAGAAAGATCCGGCTATTACTTTCGTAAGTCGAATAAAAGGATATAGAGCAGATGGGGGCACCGGGGGTTGAGTTTAGAATCCAGTATTAGAGGCAGGAGGATTCACTTTATGTTAGTCATTGCACAAACACACATATCTACACACACACACACACACACGAATATATATATATATATATAGAGAGAGAGAGAGAGAGAGAGAGAGAGAGAGAGAGAGAGAGAGAGAGAGAGAGAGAGATTGATTTGATTTGATAATATTTATTTACAGAACAGTGTACATGCCCTGTAAAGAGAGAAAGAGAGAGAGAGAGAGATAATCTTGTTTAAAGACACTGATGACATAATTCATACAATGGTATACATACCATTTATAAATTATTTGGGAAATAGTTTACCTAATGTCGCATGGAACTGGAGAGATCTTTTTCTTTCAGTTTTTTCATTTAAAAGATATTGACTTTAATCAATAATACTTTTACAGTTAATTCATAATCAACCAAATGGTATGTGAGAAGCATTTAATATATGATGTTTATTCGATATGTTGACATCATTAATAACCTGGATGTCATCAGTCTAAGGTTTCAAAATGTGAAAGATGATACGCTGTGATTTGTGTCAGTATATAAATGATGATCTTCCATATCTTTTATACGTTCATCATTTTTTCACAACTAAAATTCTAATATACTTCACTATCAATGATGAATTACAGTGAATCGGGTTATAGAGAGTGAGAAAAAGAGAAAGAGAAAGAGAGAGAAGCAAAAACAGGAAAATACAAGAGTCTAAAGATTAACCAAAGCGAGGGAGTGGAGAAAAAGAGAAAGAGAGAGAGAAGCAAAAACAGGAAAATACAAGAGTCTAAAGATTAAGAAAAGCGAGGGAGTGGAGAAAAAGAGAAAGAGATAGAGAAGCAAAAACAGGAAAATACAAGAGTCTAAAGATTAACAAAAGCGAGGGAGTGGAGAAAAAGTGAAAGAGAAAGAGAGAGAGAAGCAAAAACAGGAAAATACAAGAGTCTAAAGATTAAGAAAAGCGAGGGAGTGGAGACAGACCCATCGGCTTAGAGAAAAAGAGAAAGAGAGAGAGAAGCAAAAACAGGAAAATACAAGAGTCTAAAGATTAACAAAAGCGAGGGAGTGGAGAAAAAGAGAAAGAGAGAGAGAAGCAAAAACAGGAAAATACAAGAGTCTAAAGATTAACGAAAGCGAGGGAGTGGAGACAGACCCATCGGCTTAGAGAAAAAGAGAAAGAGAGAGAGAAGTAAAAACAGGAAAATACAAGAGTCTAATGATTAAGAAAAACGAGGGAGTGGAGAAAAAGAGAAAGAGACAGAGAGAGAGAAGCAAAAACAGGAAAATACAAGAGTCTAAAGATTAAGAAAAGCGAGGGAGTGGAGACAGACCCATCGGCTTAGAGAAAAAGAGAAAGAGAGAGAGAAGCAAAAACAGGAAAATACAAGAGTCTAAAGATTAAGAAAAGCGAGGGAGTGGAGAAAAAGAGAAAGAGAGAGAGAAGCAAAAACAGGAAAATACAAGAGTCTAAAGATTAACAAAAGCGAGGGAGTGGAGAAAAAGAGAAAAAGAGAGAGAAGCAAAAACAGGAAAATACAAGAGTCTAAAGATTAAGAAAAGCGAGGGAGTGGAGAAAAAGAGAAAGAGAGAGAGAAGCAAAAACAGGAAAATGCAAGAGTCTAAAGATTAAGAAAAGCGAGGGAGTGGAGACAGACCCATCGGCTTAGAGAAAAAGAGAAAGAGAGAGAGAAGCAAAAACAGGAAAATACAAGAGTCTAAAGATTAACAAAAGCGAGGGAGTGGAGACAGACCCATCCGCTTAGAGAAAAAGAGAAAGAGAGAGAGAAGCAAAAACAGGAAAATACAAGAAACTAAAGATTAAGAAAAGCGAGGGAGTGGAGAAAAAGAGAAAAAGAGAGAGAAGCAAAAACAGGAAAATACAAGAGTCTAAAGATTAAGAAAAGCGAGGGAGTGGAGACAGACCCATCGGCTTAGAGAAAAAGAGAAAGAGAGAGAGAAGCAAAAACAGGAAAATACAAGAGTCTAAAGATTAAGAAAAGCGAGGGAGTGGAGAAAAAGAGAAAGAGAGAGAGAAGCAAAAACAGGAAAATACAAGAGTCTAAAGATTAACAAAAGCGAGGGAGTGGAGAAAAAGAGAAAAAGAGAGAGAAGCAAAAACAGGAAAATACAAGAGTCTAAAGATTAAGAAAAGCGAGGGAGTGGAGACAGACCCATCGGCTTAGAGAAAAAGAGAAAGAGAGAGAGAAGCAAAAACAGGAAAATACAAGAGTCTAAAGATTAACGAAAGCGAGGAAGTGGAGATAGACTCATCATATCATAAAATCCTTCACAATAATCACTATCATCATCATACTCCAAGGAAGGTCAACGTACCATGGACAAGACAAGAGAATCGATGAATTATTAATTAATTATAAATTATTATTATTGTTATTATTATTATTATTATTATTAATTATAGGAAGGGAAATAGGGAAAGGAAGGGGGGGCGGGGGGAGGTTCAGGGACGAAGGAAAAGGTGATAAAGTAGAGGAAATATAGGGGGAAGAAGATATAATAATAATATGATTATGATGAAGAGAAATAGGAAAAGGAAGAGGAGGAGGAGGAAGGGAAAGAGGACAAATCTGAGATAGAAGGACAAGGAGAAGAAAAGGGCATGATAAAGTAGAGGAAGGATGAAGGAGGGAAAAGAAAAAAAGGCGAGGCGAAGGGGAACGAGAAGAAGAAAGAGGAGACGATAAGAAAATTGTAGCAGTTGTAAAAGATAATAAAATTAATAGAGAGGTGAAATAAGGTAACCAGAGATAAGGAGAAGCAGTTGATAAGGAGGAGGAGGAAGAGAAAGAAAAAATAGATAAAAAAAGGATAATGATGTTAAAAATAAGAATAAGAAGAAAAGGAGATGAAAAAGGAAAAGAAGATGAAGGAAAGGAAAGAAGATGATAGTGACAACAATACCTATAGAGGAGGAAAATAAGAAGCTAAAGAAAGATAACGATAACGACAGCCGTAACAACAACAAAAATGCTAATGACAATAATGACAAGAAGCGAGGGCCTCAGGTTCACTGTTTCTCTCTCTCGCAATGCTAATGAGTCCTTTCAAAAAAATAACAAATCTGGATCCGAATCATGAACTTGATGGAGGTATATTCTCTCTGAATGCTTTTAATTATCACTGTCATTATTATTTTTGTTTTTGTTACTGCTGTCGTTATCATTGTCTTTCTTTAGCTTCTTTTCCTTCTTCATAACAAATCTGGATCCGATTCATGAACTTGATGGAGGTATATGCTCTGTGAATGCTTTTAATTATCACTGTCATTATTATTTTTGTTTTTGTTACTGCTGTCGTTATCATTGTCTTTCTTTAGCTCCTTTTCCTTCTTCATAACAAATCTGGATCCGAATCATGAACTTGATGGAGGTATATGCTCTGTGAATGCTTTTAATTATCACTGTCATTATTATTTTTGTTTTTGTTACTGCTGTCGTTATCATTGTCTTTCTTTAGCTTCTTTTCCTTCTTCATAACAAATCTGGATCCGAATCATGAACTTGATGGAGGTATATGCTCTCTGAATGCTTCTAGTTATTGTCATTATTATTTTTGTTGTTACTGCTGTCGTTATCATTGTCTTTCTTTAGCTTCTTTTCCTTCTTCATAACAAATCTGGATCCGAATCATGAACTTGATGGAGGTATATGCTCTGTGAATGCTTCTAGTTATTATTGTCATTATTATTTTTGTTGTTGTTACAGCTGTCGTTATCACTGTCTTTCTTTAGCTTGTTTTCCTTCTTCATAACAAATCTGGATCCGAATCATGAACTTGAAGGAGGTATATGATCTCTGAATGCTTGTAGTTATCATTGTCATTATTATTTTTGTTTTTGTTACAGCTGTCGTTATCACTGTCTTTCTTTAGCTCCTTTTCCTTCTTCATAACAAATCTGGATCCGAATCATGAACTTGAAGGAGGTATATGCTCTCTGAATGCCTCTAGTTATTGTCATTATTATTTTTTGTTTTTGTTACTGCTGTCGTTATCATTGTCTTTCTTTAGCTTCTTTTCCTTCTTTATAGGTATTGTTGTCAGTGTTATCTTTCCTTTCCTTCCTTTTTATCCTCTTCTCATTCTTTTTCTCATTTTCTTCTTATTTTTACTACTGTTATTATTCTTATCATCATTATCATTTTTTCTTCCATTCTTCTTTCTCTTCCTCCTCCTCCTCCTCGTTGCCTCCTTCTTCTTATCTCTGGTTCCCTTTCATCCCCTCTCTATCAATTTTATCCCCTACCTCGCAATGCTAATGAATGCTTTCAAAAACTGGATCCGTATAATGATCTCGATAAACCAAAAAAAAAAAAAAAAAAAAAAATTAATGGCATCTCCGTTGGCTAAGATCAGCTAAATTTCATAAAATATGTTCACAATATTTTGAGTTATACTGCTAGCAAACGCTGTCAAGAACATAACATCCTTGGCAGAGGTAATAACAATGATAATAATGATAATGATAATAATGAAAATGAATGATAATGAAGATAACAATGATGATATTGAAGATAACAATAACAATAATGATGATATTGAAGATAACAATAACAATAATGATGATAATGAAGATAACAATAACAATAATGATGATATTGAAGATAACAATAACAATAATGATGATAATGAAGATAACAATAACAATAATGATGATAATGAAGATAACAATAACAATAATGACGATAATGATAGTAATAACAAAAACAAATGCTAATAGTAATACTAATCATGATTATAAGGATATTGATAATTTTCATAAATGATAATGATAGTGATAGAATAACAAGTAATAATGATAAAAATAACAATATTAGTGTCAGTGATAATGATGATGGTGATTATGATAACATGCAAAAAATCTTGGAAAGAACAATTAGAAGACGTAGTGATAACAGAGGAACATGAAGAAAAAGAAGAAGAAAGAGAAAGAAAAGGAGAAGGTAAGAGAAAGAGAGAGAGAATGAGTGAGAGAGAGAGTGAGTGAGAGAGACAGAGAGAGAGAATGAGTGAGAGAGAGAGAGAGACAGAGAGAGAGAGAGAGTATAAAAGGTGATTTAACTCTTCTACATTAAACAATGTTGGGGCAGAGTATAAACAATACATACGGCTTCACCCTTTACTGATAAGAGTTACACACTCGTGGAATAAAACACCATACGAGACTATAGCCAGTGTGGGGCCCTCGGTAAGGGTGGAGTGCGGTGGTCAGCTGGAGGTGCGCGTGGCATGAGGGACAGGCTGTCTCTGTGAGTATCTCGGGTCACTCTTGACGGATGTGAGGTCAAGGCCAAGGTCAAGGTCAACTGCGGCCCCTGGATGCGTGGGGTCGAGGGTGGGGACCTGGCATGGGGTGTGTTCTTAGAATCACCCATGTGGGGTGGAACAGCATGGAGCTTGCATGATGCAATATGCTATACAATATGTTGGCCGAACAGTTATAACATACTACACTGCATATTGCATATATAACATACTACATAGCATATCTTGGGGGGGGGGGGGGAGCTACCCGAGCACCGCACTGACTAGTTACGTATCGTGTTTTATTCTACTTGTGTGTAACTTTTTATCAATAAAGAGTGAAACCGTGTAAGTAGTTTATACTCTGCCCCACCTTTTAGAGAGAGGGAGAGAGAGATAAACAGAGAGAGAGAGACAGAGTCAGAGAGAGAGAGAGAAACAGAGACAGTGAGAGAGAGTTAAACAGAGAGAGAGAGAGAGAGAGTTAAACAGAGAGACATATATAAACAGAGACAGAGAGAGGGGGGAAGACAAGAGAAAAAAAAATGAAGAGAGAAGAGAGAGGGAAGGCGATAGGACAGCTCCATCTCTCTCCATCCCGCAGACACCGGAGAGGGACTGGTATGACCGAAGTATATCGAGACATACGATCTCTTGAGCGGAGGAAAGCTTGTGGGAAATTAAGTCCACTCTTCAGGGAGATGAGGGTGAGAAGGGGGAAGGGGAGAGGAGGAGGGAGGGGGAGAGGAGGGGGGAGGGGGAGAGGAGGAGGAAAGGGGGAGAGGAGGGGGAAGAGGGAGAGGAGGGGAGAGGGAGAGGAGGGGGAGAGGAGGGGGGAGGGGGAGATGAGGGTGAGAAGGGGGAAGGGAGATGAGGGGAGAGGAGGGGGAAGGGGGAGAAGAGGGGGTAGGAGGGAGGGGGAGAAGAGGGGGAGAGGAGGGGGAAGGGGGAGAGGAGGGGGGAGGGGGAGAAGAGGGGGAAGGAGGAGAGGAGGGGGAAGGGGGAAGGGGGAGAGGAGAGGGGAGGGGGAAGGGGGAGAGGAGGGGGAAGGGGGAGAGGAGGGGGAAGGGGGAGAGGAGGGGGAAGGGGGAGAGGAGGGGGAAGGGGGAGAGGAGGGGGGAGTGGGAGAGGAGGGGGAAAGGGGGAGAGGAGGGGGAAAGGGGGAGAGGAGGAGGGGGAGAAGGGGGGGAGGGGGAGAGGAGGGGGAAAGGGGTGAGGAGGGGGAAAGGGGTGAGGAGGGGGAAAAGGAGAGGAGGGAGATGAGGGTGAGAAGGGGGAAGGGGGAGAGGGAGAGGAGGGGGAAGGGGGAGGAGGGGAAGGGGGGAAGGGGGAGATGAGGGTGAGAAGGGGGAGAGGAGGGTGAGAAGGGGGACAGGAGGAGGGGAAGGGGAGAGAGGAGAGGAAGAAGGGGAAGGGGAGAGAGGAGGGGAAGGGGAAGAGAGGAGGGGAGGGAGGGGGGAGAAGAGAGGAGGGGGAGGGGGGAGAGGAGGGGGAAGGGGGAGAGGAGGAGGAAGGGGGAAGAGGGAGAGGAGGGGGGAGGGGGTAAGAGGGAGAGGAGGGGGGAGGGGGGAAGGGGGAGGGGGAGAGGAGGGGAAGAGGGAGAGTTGGGGGAAGGGGGAGAGGAGGGGGAGGGGATGAGAAGGGGGAAGGGGGAGAGGAGGTGGGAGGGGGAGAGGAGGGGGAAGGGGGAGAGGAGAAGAGAGGAGGGGGAAGGGGGAGGAGGGGAAGGAGGACAGGAGGAGGGAGTCGGAGAGGTGGGGAAAGAGGGAGAGGTGGAGGAAGAGGGTGAGAAGGGGGAAGGGGGAGATGAGGGAGAGGAGGGGGAAGGGGGAGAGGAGGAGAGGGTGAGGGGGAAGGGGGAGAGGAGGGGGAAGGGGGGAGAGGAGGGGTAGGGGAAGAGGTCGGGGAAGGGGGAGAGGAGGGGGAAGAGGGAGAGGAGGGGGGAGAGGGAGAGGAGGGGGGGAGGGGGAGAGGAGGGGGAAGGGGAAGAGGAGGGGAAGGGGGAGAGAAGGGGGAAGAGGGAGAGGAGGGTGAGAAGGGGGAAGGGGGAGAGGAGGGGGGTGAGGGGGAGAAGAGGGGAAAGGGGGAGAGGAGGGGGAAGGGGGAGGAGGGGAAGGGGAAGGGAGAGGAGGGGGAAGAGGGAGAGGAGGGGGAAGAGGGGGAAGAGGGAGAGGAGGGGGAAGGGGAAGAGGAGGGGGAAGGGGGAGAGGAGGGGGAAGAGGGAGAGGAGGGGGGAGGGAGAGAGGAGGGGGAAGGGGGAGAGGAGGAGGAGGGGGAAGAGGGAGAGGAGGGGGGAGAGGGAGAGGAGGGGGCGAGAGGGAGGAGGGTTGGGAGGGGGAGAGGAGGAGGAAAGGGGGAGAGGAGGAGGAGGGGGGAGAGGGAGAGGAGGGGGAGGGGGGGAGGGAGAGGAGGGGGGAAGAGGGAGAGGAGGGGGAAGGGGAAGAGGAGGGGGAAGGGGGAAAGGAGGGGGAAGGGGTACAGGAGGGGGAAGGGGGAGAGGAGGGGGAAGACAGAGGGAGAGGAAGTTAGGAAGTTCAAATTCAAACCAATGAACTGGAGAAAAAATCAAATCATATTTTCACTCGTATCTACAGTGTGCTTATCATGTCAGAAAGAATTGTATCTTTCTTTTTGTTCATCCATTCGTGTATAGCTTTATCATCCTTTCGCTAAATCTTAAAAGTAGGCAGCGTAAAGAGATAGGGAGAGAGAGAAGGAAAGAAAGAGAGAAAGAGCTATTGTGCAACGAGCAAAAACCGTTTTTCATCTTAATCAGTATATTTACAACTCTTTTCTTCTATATAGATTGATTATTAAAGAAATTAAAGGCAATCATTCCTATTTTTATCATTATTATCATTATCAATATCATCATCATTATCATTGCCATTATCATCATCATTATTATCAATACCATTATTAATATCATTATCATTATTAATATCACTGTTGTTATTATTGTAATTATAATCATTGTTATTATTATTTTTTATTATTATTATTATTATCTTTAATATTGCCATTATTACCATCATCATTACCATTATTATTACCATTATCATTATCATCCCCATTATTACTATTATTATGATCAGCATCATTATCATTCCTATCATCATCATTATCCTTTTTATCATTATTATTGTTTTTATTATCATTACACATATTATCAGTGTCATTATTATTATTATTATTATCATCATCATTATTATTATTTCATTATTTTTTTATCATCATTATCATTAGTATCATAATTATTATCATCATCATTATCACCATCATTATTATCAATGATAATTTTATTCATATCATTGTTATTACTATTACTGTTATCATTATCATTATCCTCTTTGTTATTTTCATTCACACTGATATCACTTTATCCACATCATCTATATTTTGTTTGCTGAAAATAAGAAACTCTGCGTGCAAATTAATATTCCTTCTTTTGGCCGCATCCTACCTCATTAACTGCTCTGGTCTGTTTTTTGCATAGAATTTTATATTATATATTTTATATTAGAATTTTATTTTATATCTTATATAAAAATTAGCGATTTTTTTTTTTTTTTTTTTTTTTTTTTTTTTTTTTTTTTTTTTTTTTTTTTTTTTTTCATAGAATCTTTGTGTGTCTGCATGTGTGGGAAGGTCTTCGCTGAGGCTTCATGTACCATAGCATCATATAATATGTAATATATAATGATTTTAGGATATTTGGATACTTACAAAACCGAACACCCTATAATTCATTGGTAGCAGCGTGTAAAATTGGTAGTAATCTATATGTGTGCCATATTGTGCCATTATACACACACACACACACACACACACACACACACACACATACACATATATATATGTAGATAGATAGATAGATAGATAGATAGATTAGATAGATATATAGATAGATAGATAGATAGATAGATAGATTAGATTACATAGACAGATAGATAGATGGATGGATTATATAGATAGATATAGATAGATAGATAGATGTAAAATAACACTTACTAATGGAATAATGTTTTCACTATCTCTCATGTCGAAGTACTTAGTAATCATTATAGATAGATAGATTAGATAGATTAGATAGATAGGTAGATAGATAGATAGATAGATAGATAGATAGATAGATAGATAGATAGATAGATAGATAGATAGATAGATAGATAGATAGATTATATCGATAGATAGATTAGATAGATAGATGGATTATATAGATAGATAGAGATAAATAGATAGATGTAAAATAACACTTACTAATGGAATAATGTTTTTATCTGAATTTGAATCCGTGTGTCTGAACGTGCGAGCGAATGAGAATGAGAACCCGGATTGACCCACCCGAGCCCACCGCAGTCAGAGCAGAACGAGTGCTGGGTTATTTCGAAAGCAGTATCCTTCTCCCGTAACAAAGTCCTTTTTAGGCTATTATTAACCGCGTCTCGCGAGGGTGCTGGCGCCAAACCATAGATAACTGCCCGGTTATAATAACCTCCCGCGAGAAAATTAATTACCCTCGCGCTCTCTCGGTGACGCCAGGCAGTGTTGCCATCACGGGGTTCCTCCAACAACCTGTAACGCGTAGGGAGAGAGAGAGAGAGAAAAAAAAAAAACGCTTTGGAGGCGACGCTCAGCAGAATGTAGATGGTTATTGGTTCCTAGATTGTAAGTGGTTCCCGTGACAGTCTCGCGGCAGCGTTTCACGGTCGTTTTGTTAGTCATAGACGGCTTTGCTATTCGTGCAGTGCCGCGCCGTGTGAGGTCGACGCGTTGTCATGGCAACACTCACGGGGACGAGCCATCTCCGCCCTTATGGCCAGAACTGTGGTTGTGCCGAACTCTTCGCCGGCAGGAAAGACATTTTTTTTTTCCGATGGCGATACGCCGTTCCCCCCTTTCTCTCCGTCGATTTCAAGGCCTCTCGCGCCGCGGGGGAGCGATCAGTTCTGGTCGTGCAAGTGACCATTCGCGTCGCGGCGCAAAAATATCATTGTATCGTAAAATTGCGTCATTTCAGGCCTCTGCCGGGAAACATCTCCCTCGTGCCAATATTGACACCCGTGAATGGGTAAACATTCTTACCCCAGTTAAACAAACCGCGGCTTATCAGCTAACCGGCAGTAAGACAGATATTCGCCCCACAGTACTGTGCACATAAGGGCGAATATCCCGTTCAGATTCCCGCTGCGGATTGACAACTGACAAACGATATCCGTCTCTTCCGGCGGGCACACTCGCAGGCTCCGAAAAAGCAGCTATAGTCCCTCCCACGCCCCCGCCCCCTCACTCCCTCCTCACTCCGTCCTCTCTCCCACGCCCCCGCCCCCTCCCTCCCTCCTCACTCCCCTCCTCCCTCCCTCCTCCCCTCCCACGCCCCCGCCCCCTCACTCCCTCCTCCCCCATGCCCCCGCCCCCTCACTCCCTCCTCCCTCCCTCCTCCCTCCCACGCCCCCGCCCCCTCACTCCCTCCTCACTCCCTCCTCCCTCCCACGCCCCCGCCCCTCACTCCCTCCTCCCTCCCTCCTCCCTCCCACGCCCCCGCCCCCTCACTCCCTCCTCCCTCCCTCCTCCCTCCCTCACTCCCACGCCCCCGCCCCTCACTCCCTCCCTCACTCCCTCCCTCCCCATGCTTCCATCCCCTTACTCCCTCCTCCCTCCCACGCCCCCGCCCCCTCACTCCCTCCACACTCCCTCCCCCCAATTCCTCCACCCCCTTACTCCCTCCCTCCCACACCTCCACCCCCTCACTCCCCCTATGCCTCCACCCCCTCACTCCCTCCTCCCTCCCACGCCCCCGCCCCCTCACTCCCTCCTCCCTCCCACGCCCCCGCCCCCTCACTCCCTCCTCACTCACTCCTCCCCACGCCTCCACCCCTCACTCCCTCCCCCACCCATGCCTCCACCCCTCACTCCCTCCTCCCTCCCTTCTCCCACAACCCCTCCCTTTTCCCTCCCTACTCCCACGCCCCCTCCTCTCTCCCTCCCTACCCCCACGCCCCCTCCTCTCTCCCTCCCTCCCATTCCTCCACCCCCTCACTCCCTCCTCCTCCCCTTCTCCCACAACCCCTCCTCACTCCCTCCCTCCCACAACCCCTCCCTCCTCCCTCCCTTCCCCTCACGCCCCCTCCCTTTTCCCTCCCTACTCCCACGCCCCCTCCTCTCTCCCTCCCTCCCCCTCACGGCCTCTCCTTCCCCCTCCCCCTCACGGCCTCTCCTTTCCCCCTCCCTCCCCCCTCCCCCCATCCCCCCCCCGCCCGCCAATTGAATAGACGATGTGATTGCATCTGTAAAAAAAAAAAAAAAAAAAACTCCTGTCGGTTATGCTGTCTGTAACTAGCGTGATGACCCGTTTTCAGAGGCGGAAATAGCCTTAGGGTGAAACAAAGGAGCATCGCCTCCGCACTGGCTCTGCGCGCTTGTTTTCAGTCGGTCAGGCAAGGTGTGGGATTAAGTCTCCTGTGGAGTTGGATTATATGATCCGATCCCCTCCTCCTTCTCCCCTTCTCCTCCCCCTCCTCTATACCCCCCTGCCCCCTGTTAGTTAGATTTAAGTCTCCTGTGGAGTTGGATTATATGATCCGATCCCCTCCTCCTCCTCCTCCCCTCCTCCTCCCTCCCCTTTATACCCCCTGCCCCCTGTTAGTTAGATTAGATTGGAACTTTGTAAAAAAAAAATCGGGTTTTATGAGTCGTTCTAAGCGTGGGTCCCTTCAAAGGATTTTTTTTTTTTTTTTTTTTTTTTTTGTTTATTGACGAAAGAGCATAGCTTTAGAATTTCCAGGCTTGTGATATTTTGTATTATTATTATTTTTTTTTTTTTCTCTCGTACT
>NC_091583.1:1077531-1082531 GCF_042767895.1 Penaeus vannamei | reverse complement strand
GCTGCGGCCGCTCGAGATGGGGGCGGGATGGGCGGGATGGGAGGGAAGGGAAGGGGCGGGATGGGAGGGAAGGGATGGGCGGGATGGGAAGGGAAGGGGCGGGATGGGAGGGAATGGGGCGGGGTGGGCGGGATGGGAGGGAAGGGAAGGGATGGGAGGGAAGGGAAGGGATGGGAAGGAAGGGGCGGGCTGGGAGGGAAGGAAGGGGCGGGCTGGGAGGGAAGGGAAGGGATGGGAGGGAAGGGAAGGGATGGGATGGGGCGGGATGGGAGGGGCGGGCTGGGAGGGAAGGGGCGGGCTGGGAGGGAAGGGGCGGGCTGGGAGGGAAGGGGCGGGCTGGGAGGAAGGGGCGGGCTGGGAGGAAAGGGGCGGGCTGGGAGGGAAGGGGCGGGCTGGGAGGGAAGGGGCGGGATGGGAGTGCTGGGAGGGGAAGGGGCGGGCTGGGAGGGAAGGGGCGGGATGGGCGGGCTGGGAGGGAAGGGGCGGGATGGGAGTGCTGGGAGGGAAGGGGCGGGATGGGCGGGCTGGGAGGGAAGGGGCGGGATGGGCGGGCTGGGAGGGAAGGGGCGGGATGGGCGTGCTGGGAGGGAAGGGGCGGGAGGAGGGAAGGGGCGGGATGGGAGGGATGGGCGGGAAGGGGCGGGATGGGCGTGCTGGGAGGGAAGGGGCGGGATCGGAGGGAAGGGAAGGGATGGGAGGGAAGGGAAGGGAGGGGGAGGGAAGGGAAGGGATGGGAGGGATGGGAGGGAAAGGGCGGGATGGGAGGGAAGGCGCGGGAAAGGGAGGGAAGGGGCGGGCTGGGAGGGAAGGGGCGGGATGGGAAGGAAGGGGTGGGATGGGAGGGAAGGGGCGGGATGGGAGGGAAGGGAAGGGATGGGAGGGAAAGGGCGGGATGGGAGGAAGGGAAGGGATGGGAGGGAAGGGAAGGGATGGGAGGGAAAGGGCGGGATGGGAGGGAAGGGGCGGGATGGGAAGGAAGGGTGGGATGGGAGGGAAGGGGCGGGCTGGGAAAGAAGGGGCGGGATGGGCGGGCTGGGAGGGAAGGGGCGGGATGGGCGGGCTGGGAGGGAAGGGGCGGGATGGGAGGGAAGGGGCGGGATGGGAGGGAAGGAGCGGGCTGGGCGTGCTGGGAGGGAAGGGGCGGGATGGGAGGGAAAGGGCGGGATGGGCGGGGTGGGAGGGAAAGGGCGGGATGGGCGCTTTGGGAGACGCCCGCGAGTTCTCGTCGGTTTTCTGGCTGTTTCTTGTTTTTTGTTTTTTCCCTTTTTTCTTATCTTTCTTCTTTGCCTTCGTCAATATTTTATTATCATCATTATAATTATTATTATCATTTTGTACTATGTATCTTCTAACCCTTTTGTCCGTTGTTTATTCCTTAGTTTTTCTTTCATTCTTTCCTCCTTCATTTATTGTCTTATGTTCTTTTTCTTCGACCTCTCCCCGCCCAGAAGCCGGCAGGTGGAGCGCCGCCCGAGGAGAGGGAGTGGTGGGCGGCCTCGGGGGGGGGGGGGGGGAGAGAGAGAGAGAGAGAGAGAGAGAGAGAGAGAGAGAGAGAGAGAGAAGGAGGCCCGTCCCTCAGAAGGACTCGCAGGGGGATGCGGGCGGGCGCGGAGATGACTTCGGCCACGAGAGGAGAGAAAAAAGAGGAAGAAAGAAAAAAGAAGAGAAAAAAGGCGGGGGGAGGCGCAGGCGGTCATCGCTGCAGCCTCCCCGGGAACTGTAGCAAGGTCAGTCGCGTCCACGCCCTCGCCGCCCTTCGCTCGCTCTCTCCCGGCCTCGCTCGCGCCCGCGCTGAGCGCCGGCGGGCGGACGAAGCTTTTCCGGAAGGACGCTCGGGAGGCGAGGGCGGCCGGCCAGCCGCGGATCCTGGGGGCGCAGCCGGAGGTCGCTGCGGCGTTTCGGCGAAGGGACGCGACCGGGGGCCGCCCTCGCTCGCGCCCAGGCCCCGACGACGGCGGGCGAGGGCGCGGGGAGAAGAGGGAGAAGGCGCAGGGAAGAAGACGAATCGGAGAGGGAAAGAACTCGCTACGAAGAGAGGAAGAGAGGGGCGCTTCTGCCCCGCGAGTCGCGCTGCCTCCCTGCAGAGACTCGGGCGAGGCAGAGGGACGCAAGGCGCGCCGTTCCCCGATGATTGGAATTGATCTCAAGGTTCCTCGGCGCCCTTCGAGGCGCCTCTCGCGCGGGCGGGACTCGCGACGCCCTGCAACCATCGACCCGACGCTCTGTTGCAGCGTGCATGGCTCGCCCTGCCCCGCGACGGCAAGGGTCACCATGCACCGCATGCCCTCAGAATCAACGAAGCCTGCACACCAAGCGACATATAAACATAGCTTCGGTGTTGCAATCTTTTTTGCAATTTTGGGACAGTTTTGGAGTTTTCTTTTACTTTCTTTTATATCACTTTATGTAACATAGTTTATGGTTTTCCTATTTTTCAAATCGCGTGTAAACAAGGGAAGAGATTTAGCATCTGAACTTCGACGATCATTTGCCTTCCACAACGACGCCAAACACGGCATCGTCTCCGGAATATCAATCGCCTTTCGCAATCAACTATTCATGCTCACGACAGCATTAGCATTTGCATATTGCATGACCTCCCCCAAGAGTCCGTGCCCTGGAGTCCGTGCCCTGGAGTCCGAGTCCTGGAGTCCGTGCCCTGGAGTCCGTGCCCTGGAGTCCGTGCCCTGGAGTCCGAGTCCTGGAGTCCGTGCCCTGGAGTCCGTGCCCTGGAGTCCGTGCCCTGGAGTCCGAGTCCTGGAGTCCGTGCCCTGGAGTCCGTGCCCTGGAGTCCGTGCCCTGGAGTCCGAGTCCTGGAGTCCGTGCCCTGGAGTCCGTGCCCTGGAGTCCGAGTCCTGGAGTCCGTGCCCTGGAGTCCGTGCCCTGGAGTCCGAGCCCTGGAGTCCGTGCCCTGGAGTCCGAGCCCTGGAGTCCGTGCCCTGGAGTCCGTGCCCTGGAGTCCGTGCCCTGGAGTCCGTGCCCTGGAGTTCGTGCCTTGGAGTCCGTGCCCTGGAGTCCGTGCCCTGGAGTCCGTGCCTTGGAGTCCGTGCCCTGGAGTCCGAGCCCTGGAGTCCGTGCCCTGGAGTCCGTGCCCTGGAGTTCGTGCCTTGGAGTCCGTGCCCTGGAGTCCGTGCCCTGAGTCCGTGCCTTGGAGTCCGTGCCCTGGAGTCCGTGCCCTGGAGTCCGTGCCCTGGAGTCCGTGCCCTGGAGTCCGTGCCCTGGAGTCCGTGCCCAGGAGTCCGTGCCCTGGAGTCCCTGCCCTGGAGTCCGAGCCCTGGAGTCCCTGCCCTGGAGTCCGTGCCCTGGAGTCCGTGCCCTGGAGTCCGTGCCCTGAGTCCGTGCCTTGGAGTCCGTGCCCTGGAGTCCGTGCCCTGGAGTCCGTGCCCTGGAGTCCGTGCCCTAGAGTCCGTGCCCTGGAGACCGTGCCCTGGAGTCCGTGCCCTGGAGTCCGTGCCCAGGAGTCCGTGCCCTGGAGTCCGTGCCTTGGAGTCCGTGCCCTGGAGTCCGTGTCCTGGAGTCCGAGCCCTGGAGTCCGTGCCCTAGAGTCCGTGCCCTGGAGACCGTGTCCTGGAGTCCGTGCCCTGGAGTCCGTGCCCAGGAGTCCGTGTCCTGGAGTCCGTGCCCTGGAGTCTGTGCCCTGGAGTCCGAGACCTGGAGTCCATGCCCTGGAGTCCGTGCCCTGCAGTCTGTGCCCTGGAGTCCGTGCCCTGGAGTCCGAGTCCTGGAGTCCGTGCCCTGGAGTCCGTGCCCTGGAGTCCGAGCCCTGGAGTCCGTGCCCTGGAGTCCGTGCCCTGGAGTCCGAGTCCTGGAGTCCGTGCCCTGGAGTCCGTGCCTTGGAGTCCGTGCCCTGGAGTCCGTGCCCTGGAGTCCGTGCCCTGGAGACCGTGCCCTGGAGTCCGTGCCCTGGAGTCCGTGCCCTGGAGTCCGTGCCCTGGAGTCCGTGCCCTGAAGTCCGTGCCCTGGAGTCCGTGCCCTGGAGTCCGTGCCCTGGAATCCGTGCCTTGGAGTCCGTGTCCTGGAGTCCGAGCCCTGGAGTCCGAGTCCTGGAGACCGTGCCCTGGAGTACGTCCCCTGGAGTCCGTGCCCTGGAGTCCGTGCCCTGGAGTCCGTGCCCTGGAGTCCGTGCCTTGGAGTCCGTGCCCTGGAGTCCGAGCCCTGGAGTCCGTGCCCTGAGTGAAAGCAAGTCGTCAAAAAATCGAAATAAAATCTGCTAATCTCTGGCGTAAATCTTTGGCTGACTGGGCCATGGAAACGTTCAAGAGTGGAACGTATTACAAGGAATGGATTAAATACATCTTGTTATTTCCGCTTGACTCAAGACTAAGATTTGTCCTCCAGCGAAACCGTCCTCTCTCTGCCTGCGTCACTTCTATGCGGAAATGGGGATTTTAATCGTTTCTCTATCTCTTTCCTCCCACTTTTCCGCCAGAATCAGAGAACGGGAAAAATATCGACTTGGGATCTTTTTCAGATTATCTTTCATTCTATCCTGAGAATATATTTCAAATGGGAAGTTTTCGTCGACTGCGGGAACGAAGAAAGAATTCGATTTTTCTCATTTACTTTTGAAAGGCAGATCTCTTTCTTTTCCTTGCTTGTCTTTAAAAATATATATATGTCTTAAGAGGGACTTTTTTCCTATGGGAACAAAAAATTGAAGGCAGCAAGTCCGAAAAACAGCCAAGAGGGATTTTTTTTTTTTTTTTTTTTTTTCAGATTTTGCCGAAAGTCATTGGTCATGGTAATGATATCAGTAATGGTGATAATGAGAAACTATATCAACAATTAGCCAAACTGAATAAAGAAAAAGATAGTCATCAGCTTATACTGTTAACACTATTATTACTACTATTACTACTGCTATCATCCTTCCTGTTACTACTGCTGCTAGCACTACTACTATCATTATCATCACTGTAATAATCATCATAATCATCACCATCATTATTATCACTGTTAGTATTATCATGATTATTATTTCTATCAAAATCATTATTATT
>NC_091583.1:1070031-1072531 GCF_042767895.1 Penaeus vannamei | reverse complement strand
GAGAGAGAGAGAAAGAGGAGAGAGAGAGAGAGAGAGAGAAAGGAGAGAGAGAGAGAGAGAGAGAGAGAGAGAGAGAGAGAGAGAGAGAGAGAGAGAGAGAGAGAGAGAGAGAGAGAGAGAGAGAGGGGAGAGAGAGAGAGAGAGAGAGAGAGAGAGAGAGAGAGAGAGAGGGAGGGAGAGAGAGAGAGAGAGAGAGAGAGAGAGAGAGAGAGAGAGAGAGAGAGAGGAGAGAGAGAGAGAGAGAGAGAGAGAGAGAGAGAGAGAGAGATAGAGGAGAGAGAGAGAGAGAGAGAGAGAGAGAGAGAGAGGGAGAGAGAGAGAGAGAGAGAGAGAGAGAGAGAGAGAGAGAGAGAGAGAGAGAGGGGGAGAGAGAGAGAGAGAGAGAGATGGGCGAGCGATCACGAAGGAACGCAGATCGGGACGCAGAAGGAGGCGAGGAAGGAAAAAGGGGGAAGTGAGTGTTCCGGTGACATGTTCGGTTGGATGGCCATGACGAAGCTTATTTCGAAGCTGATACGAATCTAGTCATTATGGGATAAACGACACAAATCTACATGATATACAAACGCACACACATTCATACACACACACACACATACACACACACACACACACACACACACACACACACACACACACACACACACACACACACACACACACACACACACACACACACACACACACACACACACACACACATATATATATATATATATATATATATATATATATATATATATATATATATATATATATATATATATATATATATTCATCATCATCCTCTGACCTGGCCGCTGTCGGCAACGAGTGAGTTAACTAATAAACAGAACGACCCTGAACTACCCCTCCCCCCCCTCCCCCCCTCCCCCCCACAGACACGCCCTTGCCCCCCGCCCACGACCGCCCGCCCCCCCCCCCCCCGCCCCCCCTCCAGGATGCATCCGCAAGTGCGCCGCTGACTTCTGGGCGGCTGCACGTTCCTTCTGCCGAAAGGATTGGTTGGGATTGGTTCGTTCTAAGGATTGAAGGATTCGGAGGGGGGGGGGGAGGAGGGGGGGAGGATCTGTTTGGGCTTCTGAACAATCCTTCCCTTTCTCTTTTCTTCCTCCAACACACTCCTTCTTTTCCTTCCCATACTATCCCCTTTTCTTTCCCATATCCCTTTTATTCCCACCATTCCTTCCCCTCAATAATTCCATTTCTTCCTCTTTCCCTTCTCATGTTTATCCCTCTCCTCTCCTTCTATCCTAAACTTTCTCTCCTCCTCTTCTTCCTCTCTCCTCTCCCTATGCTCGTTACCACACCCTACCGCTCTTCCCTCTTCCTCCGTCCCTCTCCTCTCCCTTTTCCCTCTCTCTTCCACCCCCCTAATCTTCGTTCTCCCTCTTTCTCTTCCCTTTCTTTTCCCTGTCTCTCTTTTTTTCTAAAGATTTCTTCCTATTCCCCTCTTCTCTGTCTTTTCCCTCTCCCCTTTCTCCTCTCTCCTTTCTCCCTTCTCCTCCCTTTCTTCCTCTCTCTCTCACTTCCCCACTTTTTTCTCTCGAATATTTCAGGGTCTAAATGTTTATTCATTTGTTTGTATGTATATTATATTCATCTTCATGTCTGTATCTGTTTATCAGGATTTCCTTTTCTTCTCTTCCAGCTTCTCTTTCTTTCTCATTTGGTTTATTCCATCTGCTTATTTCATTTCAGCGGCTTACCTCCTACTATCGCTTTCTCCTCCCTCTCTCGTTTCTTTATTCCTTTCTTCTCCTTCCCCTCCATCAGCTCCAGAATCTCCTCCTCCTCCCTGTCCCTCTTCTACTTCTTCTGTCTTTCTCCCTTCTCCCTCCTTATTCCTCTTCTACTTGTTCTTCTCTTCTCCTCCCCCCCCCCTCTCTCTCTCTCTCTCTTTATTTCAGCATCTCTTCCTTCTCCTCTTTTTCTTTTTCTTCTTTCCTTCCTTTTCTACTTGCTCCCCATCCCTATTCTTATCATATACTTCCTCCATTCCCTCCTTTTCATTCTCCTTTCCTTGTTCTTTTCTTCTCCCTCATTATCCTTCCCCACCTCTTCCTCATTCTCCTCTTCCTCCTCTTCTGACTCCTCTTTCGTCTTCTTCTTATCATTCCTTTTTCCTCCAACCTTCTCTCCCTTGTCCTCTTCCTCATTCTTTCTTTTCTTGTTCTGCTATAATTCTCCACCTCGCTCCTCTTACTCCTCCTCCTCCTCCTCCTTCAATCTACACCTTTCCCTTCCCCAACTTCACCCCCTCTTCCTCTTCCATCTTCGTTTATCTCCTCCTTCTCCTTTTCTCCAGCATCCTCCTCCTCTTCATACTTCTCCTCATATTCGTCTTCCTCTTCCTTACCCTTATCTTGATCCTTCTCCTTCTCCTCTTCATTATCATCATCATCCTCTTTTTTCTCTTCCTCTTTTACTGCTTTTTCCCTCAACTTTCTTCTTCCGTTTGTTCCCCATCCCTCTCCTCTACCCCACACCCCTCCTCTTC
>NC_091583.1:1060031-1067531 GCF_042767895.1 Penaeus vannamei | reverse complement strand
GAAGGAGAGTCAGGCGAGGCGAGAGCGAGCGCAGGAGAGTCAGGCGAGGCGAGGGCGAGCGAAGGAGAGTCAGGCGCGTCGAGAGCGAGCGAAGGAGAGTCAGGCGAGGCGAGAGCGAGCGAAGGAGAGTCAGGCGAGGCGAGAGCGAGCGAAGGAGAGTCAGGCGAGGCGAGAGCGAGCGAAGGAGAGTCAGGCGCGTCGAGAGCGAGCGAAGGAGAGTCAGGCGAGGCGAGAGCGAGCGAAGGAGAGTCAGGCGAGGCGAGAGCAAACGAAGGAGAGTCAGGCGAGGCGAGAGCGAGCGAAGGAGAGTCAGGCGAGGCGAGAGCGAGCGAAGGAGAGTCAGGCGAGGCGAGAGCGAGCGAAGGAGAGTCAGGCGAGGCGAGAGCGAGCGAAGGAGAGTCAGGCGAGGCGAGAGCGAGCGAAGGAGAGTCAGGCGAGGCGAGAGCGAGCGAAGGAGAGTCAGGCGAGGCGAGAGCGAGCGAAGGAGAGTCAGGCGAGGCGAGAGCGAGCGAAGGAGAGTCAGGCGAGGCGAGAGCGAGCGAAGGAGAGTCAGGCGAGGCGAGAGCGAGCGAAGGAGAGTCAGGCGCGTCGAGAGCGAGCGAAGGAGAGTCAGGCGAGGCGAGAGCGAGCGAAGGAGAGTCAGGCGAGGCGAGAGCGAGCGAAGGAGAGTCAGGCGAGGCGAGAGCGAGCGAAGGAGAATCAGGCGAGGCGAGAGCGAGCGAAGGAGAGTCAGGCGAGGCGAGAGCGAGCGAAGGAGAGTCAAGTGAGGCGAGAGCGAGCGAAGGAGAGTCAGGCGAGGCGAGAGCGAGCGAAGGAGAGTCAGGCGAGGCGAGAGCGAGCGAAGGAGAGTCAGGCGCGTCGAGAGCGAGCGAAGGAGAGTCAGGCGAGGCGAGAGCGAGCGAAGGAGAGTCAGGCGAGGCGAGAGCGAGCGAAGGAGAGTCAGGCGAGGCGAGAGCGAGCGAAGGAGAGTCAGGCGAGGCGAGAGCGAGCGAAGGAGAGTCAGGCGAGGCGAGAGCGAGCGAAGGAGAGTCAGGCGAGGCGAGAGCGAGCGAAGGAGAGTCAGGCGAGGCGAGAGCGAGCGAAGGAGAGTCAGGCGAGGCGAGAGCGAGCGAAGGAGAGTCAGGCGCGTCGAGAGCGAGCGAAGGAGAGTCAGGCGAGGCGAGAGCGAGCGAAGGAGAGTCAGGCGAGGCGAGAGCGAGCGAAGGAGAGTCAGGCGAGGCGAGAGCGAGCGAAGGAGAATCAGGCGAGGCGAGAGCGAGCGAAGGAGAGTCAGGCGAGGCGAGAGCGAGCGAAGGAGAGTCAAGTGAGGCGAGAGCGAGCGAAGGAGAGTCAGGCGAGGCGAGAGCGAGCGAAGGAGAGTCAGGCGAGGCGAGAGCGAGCGAAGGAGAGTCAGGCGAGGCGAGAGCGAGCGAAGGAGAATCAGGCGAGGCGAGAGCGAGCGAAGGAGAGTCAGGCGAGGCGAGAGCGAGCGAAGGAGAGTCAGGCGAGGCGAGAGCGAGCGAAGGAGAGTCAGGCGAGGCGAGAGCGAGCGAAGGAGAGTCAGGCGAGGCGAGAGCGAGCGAAGGAGAGTCAGGCGAGGCGAGAGCGAGCGAAGGAGAGTCAGGCGAGGCGAGAGCGAGCGAAGGAGAGTCAGGCGAGGCGAGAGCGAGCGAAGGAGAGTCAGGCGAGGCGAGAGCGAGCGAAGGAGAGTCAGGCGAGGCGAGAGCGAGCGAAGGAGAGTCAGGCGAGGCGAGAGCGAGCGAAGGAGAGTCAGGCGAGGCGAGAGCGAGCGAAGGAGAGTCAGGCGAGGCGAGAGCGAGCGAAGGAGAGTCAGGCGAGGCGAGAGCGAGCGAAGGAGAGTCAGGCGAGGCGAGAGCGAGCGAAGGAGAGTCAGGCGAGGCGAGAGCGAGCGAAGGAGAGTCAGGCGAGGCGAGAGCGAGCGAAGGAGAGTCAGGCGAGGCGAGAGCGAGCGAAGGAGAGTCAGGCGAGGCGAGAGCGAGCGAAGGAGAGTCAGGCGAGGCGAGAGCGAGCGAAGGAGAGTCAGGCGAGGCGAGAGCGAGCGAAGGAGAGTCAAGTGAGGCGAGAGCGAGTGAAGGAGAAGGAGCGAGAGGCGAGGATGCAGGGCGGGGCCGTGGGCGGGGGAGATGGGCGGGGGAGGTGGGCGGCTGTGTGGAATGTGTGTTGTCATGATCGCCGGCGTGTGTGGGGCGGCGTCGACTCGGGTGTACGCACATATCCCCGTGCACAGGCATGTGTACGCATGATTATACATTGGCATGGTCGTGCACACACCTGCATTGTTGTATACAAACACAAACACACATGTATATTAGCATAAAATAATGCCTAATATACATGTGCCTAATAACATATATATATATATATATATATATATATATATATATATATATATATATATATATATATATATATATATATATATATATATATATGCACATACATATAACTATATATATGTATAAATATATATATATATATATATATATATATATATATATATATATATATATATATATATATTTATATATATATACATATATATATATATATATATATATATATATATATATATATATATACATATATATACATATATATATATATATATATATATATATATATATATATATATATATATGTATATATATATATATATATGTATATATATTTGTGTGTGTGTGTGTGTGTATGCGCGTGTGTGTATATATGTATATATATACATATATATATATATATATATATATATATATATATATATATATATATATATATATGTGTGTGTGTGTGTGTGTGTGTGTGTGTGTGTGTGTGTGTGTGTGTGTGTGTGTGTGTGTGTGTGTGTGTGTGTGTGTGTGTGTGTGTGTGTGTGTGTACATATGTAATATATCTATGTACGCATTTATACATATATATTTATATATAGATAGTTAGATTTAGATAGACAGATAGATAAGCCTGTGTGTGTGCAATTTTTTATATATAACAGCATACGCTTTCCCTCAGCAGACCGCAGACTCCCATCGAACCGCCCGAACAGAAAAGAAAAAAAAAAGAAGAAAAAAAAATGATAAATAAAAAAAAGAAAAAAAAAAGCTAGAGAGAGAACACCACGATATTTGAATTCCGATCCCACGTCCAGATCGATGATAAAATGCGGCCGTTGTTTATAAGGCACGGTAATAACAGAGTATTCTCAAGCGTGTTTTTTTGCGTCACAGGAAAGTTGACCTTAACTTGGTCTGTGATTACCATTTTGCTTTGGGTTATTCCGGGATTCTTGTTGACATGTCCGGTGGAAATGACTCGCCTGACCTTTTGGGAGAAGTGTAATGGAATGGGACACGGGTTCGCCTGGCGTGAGGGCTGGGGCGACTGTGTGTGTGTGTGTGTGTGTGTGTGTGAGGATGGGGTGACTGTGTGTGTGTGTGTGCGTGTGTGTGTGTGTGAGGGCTGGGTGACTGTGTGTGTGTGTGTGTGTGTGTGTGTGAGGGCTGGGTGACTGTGTGTGTGTGTGTGTGTGTGTGTGAGGGCTGGGTGACTGTGTGTGTGTGTGTGTGTGTGTGTGAGGGCTGGGTGACTGTGTGTGTGTGTGTGTGTGTGTGTGTGAGGGCTGGGTGACTGTGTGTGTGTGTGTGTGTGTGTGAGGGCTGGGTGACTGTGTGTGTGTGTGTGTGTGTGTGTGAGGGCTGGGTGACTGTGTGTGTGTGTGTGTGTGTGTGTGAGGGCTGGGTGACTGTGTGTGTGTGTGTGTGTGAGGGCTGGGTGACTGTGTGTGTGTGCGTGTGTGTGTGTGAGGGCTGGGTGACTGTGTGTGTGTGCGTGTGTGTGTGTGAGGGCTGGGTGACTGTGTGTGTGTGCGTGTGTGTGTGAGGGCTGGGTGACTGTGTGTGTGTGTGTGTGTGTGAGGGCTGGGTGACTGTGTGTGTGTGTGTGTGTGTGTGAGGGCTGGGTGACTGTGTGTGTGTGTGTGTGTGTGAGGGCTGGGTGACTGTGTGTGTGTGTGTGTGTGTGAGGGCTGGGTGACTGTGTGTGTGTGTGTGTGAGGGCTGGGTGACTGTGTGTGTGTGTGTGTGTGTGAGGGCTGGGTGAGGATGGGGTGACTGTGTGTGTGTGTGTGTGTGTGTGTGTGTGTGTGTGTGAGGGCTGGGGTGACTGTGTGTGTGTGTGTCTGTGTGTGTGTGTGTGTGTGTGTGTGTGAGGATGGGGTGACTGTGTGTGTGTGTGTGTGTGTGAGGGCTGGGGTGACTGTGTGTGTGCGTGTGTGTGTGTGTGCGTGTGTGTGTGTGTGTGTGTGTGAGGGCTGGGGTGACTGTGTGTGTGTGTGTGTGTGTGTATGTGTGTGTGTGTGTGTGAGGATGGGGTGACTGTGTGTGTGTGACTGTGTGTGTGTGGGGGGGGGGGGGGGACTGTGTTTTTTCGGTTGTGTGTGTGTGTGTGAGTGTGTGGGACTGTTTTTTCTTCGGTTGTGTGTGTGTGTGTGTGTGTGTCTGTGTGGGACTGTTTTTTCGGTTGTGTGTGTGTGTGTGTGAGTGTGAGTGTGTGTGTGACTCTGTATGTGTGTATGTATCTGTGTGGGGATGGGGGGGGGGGATGACGGCGTTTGTATGGATGTGTTCATGTGTGTGTGTGTGTGTGTGTGTGTGTGTGGGACTGTGTGTTTTCGGTTGTGTGTGTGAGTGTGTGTGTGTGACTCTGTATGTGTGTATGTATCTGTGTGGGTAGGGGGGTGGATGACGGCGTTTGTATGGATGTGTTCATATGTGTGTGTGTGTGTGTGTGTGTGTGTGTGTGTGTGGATGGGTGAATAATAGTAGTATATGTTTAGGTATCTGTCTCTAATATATGAGTAGGGATGCATTTACATGTACAAGTACGCAAGCGAAACAGACACAATACACTTACAATATGCAGCATACAATGGCACAAACTGCTATTCGTGTGTTTTTTGCGCGGTGCCAATTCAGCAATCCGCAGCAACCAACATAAACCGAACAAGAGCTAACATTATGTATTCATGACTTGGAAATTTACACGACCAATAAAGATCATGTTGG
The DNA here is from genome assembly GCF_042767895.1 of Penaeus vannamei. Lineage (NCBI taxonomy): Eukaryota > Metazoa > Arthropoda > Malacostraca > Decapoda > Penaeidae > Penaeus > Penaeus vannamei. The sequence continues at coordinate 1,062,477 of NC_091583.1, read as the reverse complement.
ATTCCGATTGACTTGCCGCCTTTTTGAAAGTTGTTTAAAAAAAAAAAAAATGAATTACTGATTAAGTCAAGCATTGAGATAAATACATAAATAAAAGTTTCGTACGATAACAAATGAAAGTAATATCATCAAATTGATAATGATAAGAACTATGATGAAGATGATGATGATAGTAATAGTGATGATTACAGAAAAGCAGAAATTATTTAGCAGTAGAGGCAGCAATGGCAGTGGTAATAGCAGTAGTAACAACAAAAGTATTATTAATAACAGTGATAAAAGTGATAATAATGAAATGCACGATGAGCAGTAATAATAGCCTACAATAAACGCGAAAATTATTAGCCTATAAGTAAGAATTATCTGAGCGAACCAATTCTCAGCACAAAAAAAAAAAAAAAAATAGAAGATAAGAAAAAATAGAAGATAAGAAAAAAAAATAGATAAAAAAACAAATAAAAAATAAAACTATAGGGCAAAGGGCACGGGGCACCTGCTATGCCCAGGGGCGTGTTGCGAGGGGTGGGTGAAGATGCGGGGGGCGGGGGGTGTTGGAGACGGTGGGGGGGGGAGGTTAGAGAGGTTTGGGGAAGGGTGGAGGGGAGAGTGTTGAAGATGGTGGTGTTGCGGTGTTAGGTCCCCCTTATTAGGTTGCGTTAGTGGTGTTAGGCATTATTTCGTGGGTGTTCTCTGCGGTGTTGGTCCTCGTTAGTGGGTGTTAGTGAGGGAAGTGAACTTGCGTTGCTACGACTTCGTAAGTGGAGTTGGCGGTGGTAATGAATTAGTTTTAGTGAATGTAATGAGTTGGGTAGAGTTAGGGGTTGCTATAGTACTAACCTGTGTTAATTCGCGGTGTATCTTCTAGTCGGTGTTAGTAAGAGGCGATAGTAAGTGGTAGTTAGTGGTGATAGCTTCTGCGTGAATTTTTTAAGATGATCCAGAGAGAAATATCACGAAAGTGTGACGTTAGTGAGAAGAAAAAAAGTATATGTAGAAACTGTAGATCAGAATTCGTTAGTGAGAAAAAAGAATAATTAGAACCAACACAGATATGGTGCCAAATTATAGTGAAATGAGCGAGAGTAGTGCATGGCGGTATTCGTAATTGCAGTCGTGGGTGTGGAGGAAGCCGCAGGTGGCAGGGAGGGAGGTGGACAGGGGAAGGGCGGGGGGGAGAGGGGCACCTGAGGGGGGAGATGGGGAGAGAGGCACCAGAGAGGGGCGGGAGAGGCACTTGGGGCGCGGGAGGGAGGTGGGCAGGGGAAGGGCGGGGGGGAGAGGGGCCCCTGAGGGGGGAGATGGGGAGAGAGAGAGGCACCAGAGAGGGGCGGGAGAGGCACTTGGGGCGCGGGAGGGAGGGAGACATCAAGCTCTAAAGATTGGAGGGGGGGAGGGGGTGTAGAGAGCACGCAAGGAGGAGGAGGGGATACCAAAGGCGAGGGGCAGGAGGGGCAGGAGGGCACCGAGGACCAGAGGGAGCGGGGAAGCCGCGTGCTCCCCCCCTCTTCCCCCCACCACCTTGGCCGCCGTAGCCCCGTGGAACGAGTTTTTGTGGGCGTCCGCGGCTCCCCTTTCCGGCGTGGCGGGGCGGCGTGCGCTCGCCATTGCGCTCGGCCGCCCGCGAAGGGCGTGGGGGCGCGGCGTAGACATGCGTCTCATGAAACGCGCTTCTGCTTCTTCAACGCTTTATTCCACGCGTGTCGAAGTGATAATATAATTATCTCGATTAATTGCCCTTTCGCGTGTAATCCTCAAGGAATCGCTTTCCGGTTTACGTCGGGGTAATTTAGTTCTTATGGACGGATTCGATCGAGTCTGCATCCGGTTCAGGTGGCCGCCTCTGAGCCTCGTGGATGTGCAAGGGTTCACAGGATGTCCCGAGAAACTCTTAATGTGGTTCATAGGATGCACCTGTGCTTGGGGTACTTAGCTATTGTTCATGATATGTGCTCTGGTTCTCCTTGATGTGTATTGCTTCAGGTATAGTGTTCAGGTACTCGTGCTCATGGAGTAATCTGGTTCTCAAGGGTGCAGCTTACTCTTTCTCGTGTGCTTAAGTCCTCAGATTCTAGGTCATGTGGTCGGTTCTCGTGGTTTTAGACCATTTTAGTCTCAGAATAGTCTGAGGACTTCGAGGAAAGCGGCCCTGGTTATTAGCAGTGCTTTCAGTCTAATTTTCTAGTTTATTAAATTTCTGGTTTTAGGGATATATTCAAAGTTAATTTGATATACTTAGAAAAAAAAAATACCAACGCTTGTTCATGAGATATATTATTTCTTCTTATTTTTGTTATGTTGTTGATGTTGTTATCTATATATTTTTTAACTCGTTTTACTCAAATTAGTCTGATATGCTTCTCGTGAGTGTGTTTATATGATGCACAGTGTGTTCATGCTGTATGTGGCATTCTCGTTCCAATGCTAAGGCACGACGTGGTGTTTATCC
>NC_091583.1:1042531-1045031 GCF_042767895.1 Penaeus vannamei | reverse complement strand
CGTGCACGCCCACCCCGCGCCAGCCGTCATCTCCCCTGTCGTGCACGCCCACGCAGCCCCACTGGTCTCCGTTCCCGCCGTGCACACCGAGGGCGCCCCGCTGATCCTTCCCCAGGCCGCGCCCTTCCCCCTCGCCGCCCAGGCCGTCTTCGTCAGGGCTGACCCAAAGGTTCTGCAGCGCGTCGTCGAGGTCCCCTTGGCCGCGGCGCCCATACTGCCCGCCCTCGACGTGGTCCCCGCGGCCGCCCCGACGCAGGTGCTGTCGCAGTTCCACTCGCAGAACGAGCTCGGAGGCTACGAGTACGGCTACGAGGGCGGCCCCTCCGCCAAGCACGAGGTCCGCACTCCCGACGGCGTGACCCGCGGCTCCTACTCCTACGTGGACGCCAACGGAGAGCTGCAGACGGTGTCCTACGTGGCCGACGACCTGCACGGCTTCCGGGTGCTGGCCTCCAACCTGCCCGAGGGCCCGGCGAAGGAGCACTAGAGGCCCTGCGGCGCGCGGGGCCGGGAGAGCCCAGCCGCTGCCCGCCCGCGCCGCCCGCGGGCCCTGGCTGTGCCGCAGAGTTATTTATTGTAGAGATAGTGAGGGCGCTCCGGCCGGGTCCGCCTCGCGCTCCTGCAGCTCCGGCGTGGCTTCCGGCTTTTTGTAGAGACGATTCCGCTCCCGAAAAGCGAGGCGCGAGGAGGAACCGGAAGATGCCGTCCCTCGGGTTAAAAAAAACGTTTGTAAATCAGGATTTTTCTAGAAAAAAGAAAGCATATTTTTTCATTTTTATTGTAAATAAATCTATGGAAAATCATGTCGTCATTTTCAAAGTCTTCCTTATGAATTACAAAACTAGATTGCAAAAGAGAAACAGCCTTCGTCAAGTATATGATCATACAATTATCAAACATATATCATATACATTCGCCCACACATTTGAAAAACAAATTCCGTATTTTTACAGACAATGTCTAATAGCAATGGAAATGTATAAAAAGAAAAACAATTATATAATCTTACTATAGATAGCCATTCATGAGTTGTCCCCAATGAATGAGACAAAGTGAGACCTTTTTGAGGAATAAAATCACGATATTTCCACACACCAAAAATGATAGATAAAAAAAAAAAAAAAAAAAAAAAACGTTAGCCTCAGTACAAAGGAAAAAAAAAAGAAAATTTGGAAATATGATTTTGAAATAGATATTACAACAAAAGGCTAATAATGAGGATGATGTTAGCAATAATGATGATACTAACATTAATGCTAAAACTAATAACAATAATTATAATAATGACAATGACAATAATACTAGTAATACAGTAATAATCATGATAATGATAATAATGATAACAATAATAATAATCACAATAATCATAATAATAATAATAATAACATATCAAGACATATCATCAATGATAATAATAATAACGATAATAATAAAAACGATAATGATAATAGCAATAATGATAACAGTAATAGCAATGATAATAGTAATGACAATAATAATAATGATAATAATAAAGATAATAATAGTTATAATAATAATGATAGTAGCAGTAGTAGTAATAATGATAATGGTGATGATTGTAATGATTATAATGATGATAATGATGGTAATAATGATAATAAGAATAAGAATAAGAAAAAGAATGATGCTAATAGTAATAATAGTAATAATCAAAGTAACGATAATAATGATAACAACAATCGCAATGATGATGATAATAATAATTATCGTAATAACAATGATAACTGTAACGATGATAAGAATAATAACAATAGTAGAAATAATGATAGTAATAAAAATAATGATAATAATAACAATAACAACTATAATGGTAATAAGAACGATGATAATAATAATGATAATAATGATAACAATAATAATAATAATAATAATAATAATAATAATAATAATAATAATAATGATAATAATAATAATAATAATAATAATGATAATAATAATAATAATAATAATAATAATAATAATAATAATAATAATAATAATAATAATAATGATAATAATAATAATGATGATGATGATAATAACAGTAATGATAATAAGAATAATAACAATAATAAAAATAGCCCCTAGCCTCCTACCCCACCCCCCCAGCCCTAACCCCCCGCCCTTACCCCTCCTTCAGCCCTAACCCCCCCCCTCAGCCCTAACCCCCCGTCCTTACCCCCCCTCAGCCCTAACCACCCCTCAGCCCTAACCCCCGCCCTTACCCCCCCTCAGCCCTAACTCCCCGCCCTTACCCCCCCTCAGCCCTAACCCCCCCTCAGCCCTAACCCCCCGCCCTTACCCCCCTCAGCCCTAACCCCCCGCCCTTCCCCATCTTCAGCCCTAATCCCCCGCCCTTATGCCCCGCCTTCAGCCCTAACCCCCCGCCCTTACCCCCCCTCAGCCCTAAACCCCCCCTCAGCCCTAACCCCCGCCCTTACCCCCCCCCTCAGCCCTAACTCCCCGCCTCAGCCCTAACCCCCCCTCAGCCCTAACCCCC
>NC_091583.1:1010031-1027531 GCF_042767895.1 Penaeus vannamei | reverse complement strand
AAGGCATAATACTTAGAAACAGCAACCCTGATGAGTTCAAGTCAATGTAGTAGTGGCCTGTAACTTATAACTTACATAACCGAAAGTAATATCAAACTGTTAAGTACAAATCACTCTACCTTTCTACATATCAAACAAATGCCTCTCTTGGGTTGATAAAAACACCGAGGGACATGACGTACAATGAGTTTTGAATCAACCCATTGCTGTAAGGAACATACAATGTCCACTGAAATTTTGTTATATGAAATGGTATACAAAACTGCTCAGCCACCATGGAGTCAATTAGTAACCCTAGATAACCTTACATTTCCCATTTCCTTGAATTTGGGGGCAAAATGTTCCTTTCTAATGATATTAATATCAATGCTGTTTTTATCATCACCACCAATGACATTATGATTTCTATAACTTTACTGACAAAATTAAAAAAGGATATCTCTGAACATCAAGGAAAAGGGTAAACAGGTAAGACAGGTAGAACTAGTAATTGGCTTATTGGTGACTAAACACTTGTAGAGCCATCTATATCTACACAAGAAAAATACATATGTGAACAAGAATGAAAGTGAGACAGCAAAAGCAAAACTTATATTAAATTCATTCTAATTTACTCAATACGGTAATTTATTTGAATATGAACAAGAATAATGGAATAGTCTACACATTTTATACGAAGAGCAACTAAAGAGATATCAATCATTTTTGATAAGACTAGTATTGTGATTAGTATTACTGTATGTACCACAAAAATTTGCACGTAATTTCATACACTAAATTTTTCAATGAAGTATTACTTCTATTTCACAGAAAATGTATGGTATATTTCTTGATTAAGTTGAGTATTCTAATGTTTCCTATCTCCCCCAAAATGTAAATATAACTTTTCATATTTCCATAAAAAATGAAAACTTGCGGGTGATTCAAAAAGAAACATCCTTCTGATCTACCTCAAAACTAGAATGCAAGTACTATATTTTAAAGAAATTGTGAAACAAACAATATGACATATCCATTAGTTTATGCGAGTAAAATTTCTGATGAAATGTAAAAAATCATACACATGACTGAAAAGTGGTTTAAAAAATCAATATTCATATCACATCCACATAGATAAAGAATATGAATCATTCAATCTGAAAAACTGCAGTCCTAAAAAAGAAAAAAAAGAAAATCAATATGGTTCTCAACTCTGAAGAAAGTGACACATTAACAATGATATTCAAAATATAATAAAAATAATAATTTAATCAACAAATAAATACATAAATCTTGAAATGCAAACCAACATACTGAGATGCTTACTATCGTCCTCGTCATACAAAATCCCTTACCCATTCTGACATGAGTCACAACATTCTCCACTGGGACATTGTAGATCTTCTCCAAATAGTTCTTGATGTCAAACTTGGACATCTGCATCGAGACCTCAAACTGCACCACATTTTTAGGCTGAGGATCTCTCGGCTTGATAAGTTTCATGTAAAAGTTTGGCAGGAAAACTCTCAACTGTGGGTTCCCTCTGCGGTAAAGTGGATACCTGAAATAAGACAACAGTGGTAAAGGGTACACTCAGAGGATACTGTCACATATGTCTCCCATATGAAATAGAAGCAAAACAAACAAAATTCAAGGAGCAATAATGATGAAAAAAGTGTAAAAAAGTTAAACAAAGTGGTAATGCAAGGAAAGTTCCTACTCCACACAATCGGCCTAGCAGGTCCATTTCCCATCCCCCTTTGAACTGGGCGAGGGAGAGTAAGCCAGAATATTAACCGGTCATTCATCAGGTTACGTGGTTGAGGCAGTGATTCGCCAGGTGATTTCCATTATAATAAGTACATCAACTACTCTCTTGTTTCTGAAATGATTTCTTTCATTTACCTAAACTTTCAGAGCATTTACTCTGTGATTGCAAATAAAATCCTTGAAAATTATTTTGCACACTGAAAAATGAGATTGAATATTTTTTTCTGATTGTTTTTTAATTGGAATTATATATAAACAATTAAAGTTATACATCAATGACCTTGCTTATGCAGATTCTGTCTTGACACAGTGAAATTTGCAGTACAGGCAAAAAACATTCAACAAATACACATTCATCTTAAAATCTGGCATATGGAATCATAACAACAATATAGATTTGATTAATGGTTGCCCGAATAAATACTTCAACACTAAATATGGGGAAAATTGGGACAACAGCATTCAGCACACTCACCACTTTCCGGCTCTTGACTCTAAGCTCCTTCCCTTGCTTCTACCGCTAACATCATACACTCCGCAACTTCTCTCTTTGACAAAGTGCCTTACTCTAGAGTGAAATGTACACTGAAATCTTGTAGAGCATACGAAATAAGAGTCATAAACAACACAGATGCAACCGCTTTGGCCTCATATTTACCTAACATGACCGAAATATCCGCAACATATCACCAGAAGTCCACAACACCCTCACACAGTAAGAATTCTTAATGCTATATTTTCTATAAGTCCATTTTCAATAATTCCTCCTCAACACAGCTCTGAAGGTGTGTCACAAATATTCTCTCCAAAAAAAAAATATTTTGTCAGTTGGCCTGAAGTGCTAAGAAAGGAGCGAGGGGTAAAAACAACACCCTGTCTAGGGAAATGAACGGAAGGAAGGAAAGGTTAGGTTTGGATCTTTGCTTTAGCGTGATACCCAAAGCCGGTTTTGGGACTTAGTCTCTCGCGACCGTCGTTAAGCAATACCAGCATTTATTTATATCAAAATAGCCTTTGAAACAACCCGGACGACACCGATCAACAACATGTAGATCCATGATAAATGTTAAAAAGACATACATCATCTGACACTAGCCTGCACAGTGTTATTCATAATAGCGGCATTTACCCAGAAAGCTGAAACAGATTTCTGAATTTACTTCAGATTTATATAACAAATATTATGTCCAGATCTTGTTGAAACGGTTAAAATTACTATCTGCAAATTACAAATAGACCACATCATTTCTTGTTTATTCCTTACTCTCAATCCAATCTAGATAATGAGCTACGTAATAGCTACTTAACATATGCAACAAAGATCTCCCTTTGCAATGAATTATCAATAATAAACTTACCACCGCGTCGACATGTTTGTGTGTTGTCGGCTGCCGCACGGTCTAGCATTCGTAAGTAAAAGTATTATTATTATTTTTACCATGATTGTGCTTATATCTACTTAAGATTACATTTTATATTGAATTTATACTTTTCGGTTCCTTATGCATGCCTTTTTTTGGTTTCTTGTTCATCATTTATTTATTTTGACATTGTGCGAGGAGTGAAGCGTTATATCAAATATATATTTTTTTGCTTTTGCTTTAACCTACTTTAGAAAATATTTCCTCTATTATTAGTATTTTTTAGGTTTCCTGTTATTTTTTGACAAAGATTAATGAAAATAATGTTTGTTTGTTTTTTGAGTTGTGAATGCGTGTTGTTTACTTATTCGTCACAATTACAAATTTCATAAAGGAGAACCGGTCGAGACTTTGAAGAGTGAACATCAACGTGTAAGAGTGATCAATCTTTAAAAAGTACCGAACTTAGTGAAGTGAAAGCTTATGAACGGAAACTTTGATCTTGATCCAGGTGAAGAACCTGGAAAAGACAATGAAATGATATACGAACACCAGAAAAACAGCAGAAGACGTGACAGTGATAGCGAAGATTGCCCATACACCAAACAAGCAAGAAACGAAGAAACCGGCAAACAGACCACGGAGAACCATACCTACGGAACAGTATCTCAAGGTACCCCTCAAGAAAATGTTATTCTAATACAAATAACAAACAAATCAAATACCTCAAACTTCAACCATCCAATAAGGTTAACTGAGGCCATAAATAAATCAATTTTTCAAAAATACATAATTGAAAATTCATTAAGAGTAATAGGAGATGGAAAAGCCATTAGATTCGAGGTAGTAGATATATCAAAAATTGGACCTCTCAATGAAATTAAATACCTAGGCAACTGGGAAATAAACTGTAAGCAACCTGCATCAAATAAAGACCAAGGATGCTCCTATGGAACAATATCCCCAGTAGAAACAGATATAGAAATAGAAGAAATCAAAGAAAAAACCAAGATACTATGGGGGCCAGATACATACATAAAAGATATAACAAGGATTCATAAACCAAGTAAAATATCAGGAGAAAATAAATGGATTCCTACTAAATCCCTGAAAATAACATTCAGAGGTCCATTACCTAACAAATTAACAATAGGTCATATAAGTTATAAGGTATATCAATACACATTCCCAATATCCAAATGTTTTAAGTGTCTAATGTATGGCCATGGGTTGATATCATGCAAAAACAAAATAAGATGTAGTAAATGCAGCCAAAAAGATCACAAATATAAAGATTGCAAAAATCCACCTCATTGCTTTTTCTGTAAAGGTAACCACACAGCATACGATAAAACTTGCCCAATTCATCAAAAAGCCCAAGAAATAAACAAAAAAAACACAACACCAAATAACTTAGAAGTAAAAAAACTTTTCCATCACTTAAACCCAACAACACAAAAACAGAATCAACCAATACAAAAAAACATAATAATTACCACAGCAGAAATACACAACTCAGAAACAGATTACAAACAACAAACAGATGATAACACAAACACTATACAACAAACAAACCCAAACATAACACAAACATATGCTAAAATACTAACACAAACAAATAACATAACACCAGCACAAAAAACACCTACAAAACAAAAAAATAACACAAACAGAGCAGAAAATACTCCAACTCAATCAACAAAATCAAAACAAAAAAACAGTCAAGAAAAAACAAAAGAACAAACACACACAAAGGAACAAAACATAAAAGACAAGAAACTCACAGAATCCCCCATAACATGGTCTCTACCAACACCACTAAACAAAACCCCAACAATAAAAGAAAAGAAGAAGAAAGAAGAAGAAGAAGAACAAAAAAACAAAGAAGAAAAACCTTCATTTGTTGAAATAACAAAAGGAATTTTCAAATTAATAACTAATATAACCGAAAAATTCAAATCAGACAAAACAATAATTGAAATAATAACAGAGATAATAACTGAAGTTGCTCCAATATTAAAACAAATATCAGTTTGGTTTAATGACTAAAACAATACTATGGAACGCTAGATCTGTAATAAACAAAAAAATAGATATAGAATATCTAATTCAAACAGAAAACCCGGAGATATTCGCAATTTGCGAAACTTGGCTTACAAATAATGACAAATTTGATATAAAAGATTATGATATCATAAGAAATGATAGAATAGAACAAAGGGGAGGCGGCTTAGCAATTTGTATAAAAAATGATATACAATACAAGAAGATTAATCTAAATGATTTACAAAATAAAAACATCGAAACATTAGCTATAAAGATTAGCTATAAAAGAGGATGGCTACACTTACTTTTAATATACAACCCATGTAACAAAGTAAATCAAAAAGATATGGAACACTACATAAACCAAATAGAAAAACCAAAACTCATAATAGGAGATTTTAATGCCCATCATCCGCTATGGAATTCAAAAACAAACCAAAATATAACAAATATCACTGGAATAAACTTGTTTAATTTAATAAATCAAAATAACATACTGATGTTAACTCCAAAAGGACAAATTACTAGAATAGATCCGAAAACAGGTAAAGGGTCTACAATAGACCTAGTTCTGGGCACCCCAGAACTGAGTAAATTAGAAGTAGAAGCAAAAATATATGGAGGAAGCGATCACCTTCCAATCATAATAAGAGACATTAATCACAATAGAGAAACAATAGTTAAAGAGGAAAAATGGAAATTCAATGAAGAAGGATGGATAAAATTTAAAGAAGAAATACAAAAAATAGATGTGGACAATATAAAATCACTGAACGAAATAACAGAAATAATAAAAAACATAGGGATGAAACATTTCAGATTAAATAATGATAATAGTAAAAATAAACCAACAAAACCATGGTGGAATAAGAAATGTAAAGAAGTAATAAAACAAAGAAACAAATCATTCAATAAATGGAGAAAAAATCCTAATGAAAAAAACAGAATAGAATACAAAAAACTTCAAATAATAGCAAGAGATACAATAGAAAAGGAAAAAAGAACAAGTTGGTCAAATTTCTGCCACTCATTAGATTTTAGAACCCCAACCAAAAAAAATATGGAATTTTATTAAGAAACTTTCAGGCAGTAATAGAATAAATAATTACCCGCTAATAGATAATGATCAGCCAATACAAGAAACAAAAAAGAAATTAAAACTCTTAAAAGAAGAATACCAAAGTATAATAAACACAAAAACAAAATGCTTAATAACAAAATCAGAATTTAAAAGTTTAATAGAATTGCCAAGTACGAATGGATTAAAAAAGGAGATAACATTAAAAGAATTAATTTCTGTAATAAAAAAGACAAAAAATAATAAAGCTTGTGGCCCAGACAGTATCCCTTATGAATTTTATAAAAATATCCCAAATAACCTACTGGAAAAAATTTTAAACATCTATAATCAGTTGTGGATAAAAGGAGAATATCCTATAGAATTCAAAAAATCACTCGTAAATCCGATATTAAAACCGGATAAAGATCCAGCAAATAAAAAATCATATAGATTCATAAGTAGAATCTCATGTATAGGGAAAATGCTAGAAAGCATAATCAACAATAGACTAATATGGTGGCTTGAAAAAAATAACAAACTAAGTCAAGACATAACAGGTTTCAGACCCAATAGCTCAACAATAGATACATTACAAATAATCGATTTTCATATTAAAAAAGCTTATAAAGAGAAAAAATATGCCCTAATAGCATCACTAGATTTAGAAAAAGCTTTTGACAAAGTAAACCATGATGCAATAATAATAAAAGCAGCTAAACTAGGTATAACGGGTACTCCTCTCAGATGGATATCTAATTTTTTAAATAATAGATCCTACCAAATAATAATAGGAAACCAAAAATCCGAGGAAGGAGGAATAAGTAAAGGACTTCCACAAGGATCTCCATTAAGTCCATTACTATTCAACATAATGATGTCAGATCTAAATCTAACAGTAAAAACCAACAAAATAATATATGCAGATGACATAAATATAATAACAATAAATGAAAATCTAGAAGAAGCAAAAATCAATCTAGAAGTAGGATTAAATAAAATAGTAAAATGGGCTAACGACTGGGAGCTTAAATTAAATTTAACTAAAAGCAAAGTAATGTGCTTTACAAAAAAAAGAATAAGACAAATACCAATAATAAAAATAAATAATGAAGAACTAAAATTCACAAATAAACATACAATCCTAGGACTCGAATTCGACGCACCAAAACTAAAGTGGAAAAACCATATTAATAACTTGAAAATTAGATGTACAAATAGAATAAACATAATGAAAAAATTATCAACAACAACATGGGGAGCAAATAGAGAGACAATGATAAAATTCTATGATATCTACATAAAACCAAAAATAGAATATGGTATAACAATTTATGGAACAGCAAATGACACAGAAATAAAAAAAATTGAAACAGTTCAAAATGGAGCTTTGAGAATAGCCACTGGATGTTTAAAGACCACTCCAATAAATGCACTCTATGCCCTAACAAATAAAATGTCGATCAAAAATAAACTAAAAGAAAAAGAATTCACCCAAATGTTAAAAATACTAGAAAAAAAAGAAAATACACAAATAAAAAAAATGTTAACAGAAAATATAAAAGAATATAACCCTCAAAAGGATAAAAATAACTTAATCCATAGAATAATAGAAACAAACAAAGAATTGCAAGTGAAAATAAAGATAAAAACAATGTCAAACATAACCCCTATTCCACCTTGGTTTGATATTACAAAAAATATAGAAACAAAATTCTTAGATGAGCAAACAAAAAATATCCCAGAACAAATAATAAGAGCACAATATATAATGTTAGAAAACACAAGATATCGAAATTATAAAAAATTATTCACAGATGGCTCGAAAATAAACAACGATTCCACATCAGCAGCAATATACATACAAGATAACAATATAACAACAACATGGAAACTACCAAACAATACAGAAATAATAGAAGCAGAACTCTTTGCAATAAAACAAGGGCTAAAATACATACAAAATAACAAATTATCAAAATCAGTAATATTTACAGATTCTAAATCTGCACTTCAACTAATATCAAACCCGAAACCTAAGAATTCTAAAAGTATGACTTTTGAAATACAAGAATTGATATATACAATGGTAAATCAAAATCAAATAATAATGTTACAGTGGATACCTTCACATAAAAAAATAAAGGGAAATGAAATAGTAGATCAAGCAGCTAAAAAAGCACACAAAATAAGATATCCCATAACCATACATGAAGACACAAAAAAACAGATAAAACAGATGAAAAAAAAAAACCAGAGAAACTGGAAAACTCAGTTAAATACAATTCTTAACACAAAGAATTATCTATTGCAGAACACAGAACCGCAGCCATGGTTAAGATCCAAAAATAGAAAATTAGATGTCTGCATAACTAGAATAATAACTAAGCACACAAGACTAAATAAACACCTACATAGAATGAAAATAACAAATGACCCTTACTGTAGATGGTGTCATAATCAAGAAGAAGATATAGAACACTTAATCCTACACTGTCCAAGATTCCACTCCAGCAGAACAAAATTGAAAGAAGCCTTAAGAAAAATCAAAGTAATCAACCCTAACATAAACTTATTATTCACAGGTGCAGATCTCTCCCCAACAGAAAAGTTTTATACTCTTAGACACACCAAAATCTTTTTAAGAAAAACCAAACTAACAGAGATCATATAAAAGAAAGAATAGAAAAGAAAAAAGATCCAGGGGATATAGACTATGCAAAAGTCTAAAACCCTATAAAAGAAGAAAGAAGAAGAAGATGAACTGATTCCTCATTCGTGCTCAATGTTGCTTACTTAGTTTCCTTTATGAGGTGAACTGTACACGTCCTATGCTTGTAGTATAAGATATTGTCATAAGAATAAATATTCTGTGTGTAAAGGAAAACATTGATATATATATAAGGAACACTTTCGGTTTCTTGGAGGTTAGTAACTTATGGAAGAACAGTCAGTATGAATATGAATATTTTGTAAATTAAATTCATTAAAAAATACTTTCTGTAGTGTGTATTTTTATCACATTTTTGGGTTTCATTACATCTTTTTAACTTTTTCACTTATCTAGCATCTCAGTTATTTCTCTCTACCAAGACAATCACGCCCTGTTAAGGATATATAACTAAGAATAATATTGGATACCTACATTTACACAATGATGTGTAACTTCAATAAGATGAGTAAATGTTGAGAAGACTTACGAGAGTTGCAGTCTGCCACTAGTGTTATTCCTTGCGGCACTTTAGGAAAGACCAACAAACCTACACCACATATATTCAAGCAAAACAGTGACAATCTGTCCTCTAATATGGGACAGTTTTTCAAATACTGAATACCTGAACAGCAAAACACACCAGTGACGTTAACAACAGGGAATATACAACAGAGTACCAAATTTTGAAAGCGCTGTCTGCCAATGATCTTTGGTGTAAAGGGCGTAGATTAGAGACTGGTGAAAATGTATTTGTACAAAAGAAAGCCAGTATAAATATGTGAGAAAATTCACAGTTGCCATCTGCACATTTCGCAATATATAATGGTTTTATTCCATTAGTAACTTTATCAAAGTGGTACATTATGTTATAGTCAAATAGACTTTTCTTTGAAATTTCTACTAACCACATACCCATCTCAAAAATGGATCTTTCACCAGCAGCAAATTTTGGAAAATCAAACACAAACATGTGTGCAGTAATGTATGCTTTCCAGTGTGGCTTGAACATAATTAAGAAAGCTTTTGCCCATCAGACTACCTGTACTTTATCATAGATTATTGTTTCTCTGAAATGTTCAGGCTCTTTGATTTAGTTCATGCTTATATTTGTTTTTATACCTACCTTCTCAGCATTCTTAACTAAGGATGATTCATTGAATTTAAAGAAAAAAAATACTCAACACTATGTGTGAATGCCACCATCACTCAGTTGATTTAAGCTAAGACAAATTTTGTTCCACAGAAATGTCAGCAGCAGAGGAGAACGCAGGAGATGCTCCAGCAGCAGCTTCATCTGTCTCGGGTGAAAGCAAAATTAAATCTGGATATGTTGATATCAAGAAAATGCAAGAGACTTCTGGAGCGTCCTCAGTGTTTTCTAGTAAGGTTTTGGGGGAATTTTATATATTTGTCCTGATATTCATGATGTGACAAACAATTATTTTTTGTCCACCTGTGTATAATGTGTTATAAAGAATAAATTCTTAATAATATTTTGTTTAATTTTTAAGGTTTCAAATAACATGTTTTTAAGAAAGCCAAACGTCTTCAGTGAATATGTCATCTAGAGATTTTAACATTATTTTTTAAACTGAATTTTCTTACAGAGGCCTTCAGTAATCTGAAGAAATCTGAATTTTATGAGGAACCTCCTCCAGAAGTCAAGAGTGCGTCAGAACTCAACAATGCAAAAAACGCAGCATCAGGAGGAACAAAACCTGCCACCAAAAATTGTGTTATTGTTAGCTCAAGACAGGTATAATTATCATTATCTTTCTTCTATTTGAATTATTGTTTATTTTTAAACATGTTTATATATATATATATATATATATATATATATATATATATATATATATATATATATATATATATATATATATATATATATATATATATATATATATATATATATATATAGCAATACTACATAGGGCATGTGTGCATCATCTTGATATCAGAATGGCAGCTCTTTGACTGAGGCTTTAAAGCAGTGTTTCCCAAACTTTTTCGAGTGCAACCCTAAAGACAGTCTTAGCCTGGGCTAGCAACCCTAAATGTGTGAACATGTAGTAATATATCCAACCATTTTCATAGAAGTTATACTTGCAGATGTATTTTAGCTTACATTATTCTATACTTTTATAGGTTTATATTACTAACACATAGAATTTCAATAAACAAGTGTTAATAAAAAACATTAACTTTTACAGCTATGGATTCTTTTATTCTTCTTTTAAGACTCTCTGGCGACCCTCAGAAATACCCTGGTGACCCTCATTTGGGTTGCAACCATGGGGTTGGGAACCACTGCTTTCAAGAACAAGATTTGTTTTTTTAATTTAGATATCAGTTTTATTTTGCCAGTGTGGTATATAGGTCTGGGAGGCAGGGTTTAGAGTGAGGTAGTATCCACGAACAAGTTCCTTACATCACTTCTCAACAACACCACCTACCTACCTAGTAACCCACTTCCAGATTGAGTCTAACCTGAGCCATAGATATCTTTTATGTGTTTTAATAAAACCGTATTAGTGTTTTTATTGTTTTTAGAATTTCAAATGTTCAGATGAAGAATTCCAAATTGTATATATTTCACAAGTAGATAGTAAGCTATTGATTGCAATGAGAAATTCTTGTACTTCTGTACCTTTTTAATCCTTGAAAGATATGAATTTTACTATATATTAAAAAATTATGAATTCTTTTCCATATCCCCAGAGAGGGAACCCGATACTTAAATCAATAAGAAATGTCCCATGGGAGTACGGAGAGATTGTTCCTGATTACACAATGGGCAGTACAACCTGTGCCTTGTTCCTGAGTTTGCGATACCACAACCTGAACCCTAATTACGTACATGATCGTCTAAAGCAGCTTGGCAGGCAGTATGAGCTACGAGTGCTATTAGTGCTGGTAAGTCTTTGACATTTATGATCTTTAATTTTTATTGCATATAATAATTTAAAGATGCATTACAATTGAACATTATATTTATGATTTTATTATCATAAATCCTATCCAGTTTTGCATTACAGATTTGAAATTTAGGAGGAAATTCCATTGCTTTTTGGTAGTTGTTTAAAATACTAATTTGGTTAAGAGTTTTAAAAACATATATATCCATAGAAAATAAATAACCTTCTTGAAATCTTGTCATCATTAACATGGACTCCCTCTTCTCAGGTTGATGTGAAGGACCCCCACCATGAGCTGAAACAGTTGACCAAAATCTGCGTGATGGCTGACATGACCCTAATGCTGGCTTGGAGTAATGAAGAGGCTGGCAGAATCATTGAAGTGTATAAAATGTTTGAGCACAAGCCTCCAGACCTCATCATGGAAAAGCAAGATGGCAATCCATACTCCATGGTATGATATGCATACATAAGCACAAGAGGTCTCTATTCTGTAGTATATATAATATGAGGAATAATGAAAAGATAACCAGGATGTACCTGATGATTTTCATAAGGTTTCAGGCTTTTAACATACCAAGAAAGTGGAAATGTTCTGTATTTAGGAACACCTCTATTTAGTACACTGTAGGAGCCTTGAAGAAAAAGATTCTTTGTCACAGTGCCTACAATCTTCAAATACAGGTTTAAAGCAGGGGTTCCCAACCCGGGAGCCATGGGGCAATATGAAAGTTATGACATCATATTAAACTGAATTTTATCCCAATTACTGTACCTACATATGATTATCTATCACATATCAATAAATTAGAATCTTTCCCTAAAGTGGTCATGTCCTATAGCTACTGACACTGAACGAGCCAAGGAGATTATTATACATTGGTTGTGGGCAACAGAATGAAAAAGATTAGGAACCACTGGCTCAAAGTAATTCAGTAAAACCCTTGATTGGCTTTCCAGTTTTGCTTTCTAAAAGACACGATTCCCAACCTTTTTACAACCCCTACCCCTCTCTCAAACCTCTGACTCATCCATGACCTCTCAACATCTGTCAGTCTATTTATAATAGAATGACAGAAGTCAGTATATGCTGTATTTACCTAATTGAAATACAATATTCAGTGAAGACATGGCTCTGTAGTATATTCTTGATGTGGTTAGTGGCAAACAGCTAGTAAATGGCCAGCAATACATTTTCTTCAGGCTTTGCAACCCCTTTACTAACGTACCGGTTGGGAGCCTCTTGTCATGAAGGAATTTGCTGACAGAAGCAATTAGTGGGCTGTGGCACCTTTCCCTGGGAACAGTTGCCAGGATGTTTTATCAAAAATATAGCTTAAAGAAAACAGTATGACTGATTTATAGCAGACCTTAGACATGAAATATTTTTTTCTTTATTCTTTTTCACAAGGGAAAAAATATATAGTTAAGTAGGCCATTAAAAAAATTTCATAATATTTGTAACCACTATTATAAATCTGATGTTGCACTCTTCCAGTTAATCGACGCCCTCACATCAATCAGATCCATCAATCGCACAGATGCCATGACCCTCCTTTCAAACTTTGGATCACTGGAAAAAATCCTGGCTGCCACACAGGAGGAGCTGGCCTTCTGCCCTGGTCTTGGTCCGCAGAAAGCTACCAAGCTGCATAAAGTTCTTAAGCAACCCTTCAAGAAAAATGACACCCGGAAGAAGGTCAACACCCAGCCGCAGAAGGTGTCATCAGGCTCGAGTCAAACAAAGGAAGTGGAAGATGCAACAGAAAACTAGTTGTCAATTAGCCTGGTATTCCTTAACATACAGAAGGCCTCAAATGAGCAGTCTTTTATTGTTTTTTTTATCAAACAGTAAATTATTTTGAATATATGTGTTATTTCTTTTACTCCACTTTTTATGTAATGCAGGCATCATAGAAGCACTGAAAGTACTAGATAAATAATTAGAACATCACTAGGAGGCAAAAATAACGTGTAAGTATGGATGAAGGCTGATACATATATATATACATTCATATATATATATATATATATATATATATATATATATATATATATATATATATATATATATATATATATATATATATATATATATATATATATAATACAAGAAAAATAAGAAACTTTGGTGTTTTCAGACTTAATTGCTGTCACTTATCTTAAAGAAGTGATTGACCTTGAATCATATATAATGTTTAGTACCTTCCTTACTTCACTTCTTTTATTTAATGTTCAAGTCACATGTCAGATACTATTAACTTCATAACATTTATTTGAGAAGATGACAATAATCATTTATATCGTTAATTTCAGAATCTATGCATTTCCTTACAATTTTCGTTGTGGCAAAAGTCCTATCATCATGGATTTCTTTTAGCTTGTAATTTTTCCAACACTGTTTCTGTAGTCAGAATGGGGGTATGTTGCCAGTATTACAAACCCAGCTTACTTAAATTCACATTCGAGGATTAAAGAGACCTAGATTTCAAAACTTAATGCAGATACAGTTTCTCAAATTGAAGAAACACCTTTTCTCTGTAATCTTACGTATCCAAATTTTCTTTTTTTGTGTGTGTGTGTGTGTGGTAGTCTTACAACCCAATTAAAAATATTAGACATTGCTCCTACATGAGGATTTTAATTAGGCTGTAGTTCGTTTTACACAAATGGTAATGAGAAAAAAAGCAATACAATATCTATAAATACAAGAAAAAAATAATTACAAAATGTCAAGCCCTGAACATTACACAGCAGAAAATGATATTACAGATTACTGTGACCCTGTGACTTCCATATTTCTCAAAGGCGCTACCAGATGCAATAATTTTATCTTGCATTTCATTTTCAGAATTTAGTCTGAGCATCTTCAAAGGTTATATATAAGGCGAGGATACTGAAGGAACTAATGCCTAATACCCTAACATACCAGCATGGTAACTAGGAAAATAACTGGGTCGACTATATCAGGGTTGAGTATACTATGAATCTCTTAAAAAGTAATCTATTATATGCCTAATGATTACGTCAAAGATGTGGAGCTTGGCACCAAAACTTAATGTGAATGTAAATCATACTTTTAATGGACGAGAGTTTTCTTCAAAATCTCCTCCATTATTAATATCAACATTTTCCACCTTTTTATTTTAGCTTTAACATGTGACATTACTACATTCATTTGATTTCATTTTAAAATCTTTTGCCTCTCATGTTTTTTTTTAACATATGGTATTTCTTGCCTTTTACTTTCATTTCAAGATGTAAAACAAATAAAGTTGAAAATGACCTAAATATCATGATTCAGTCTGTAATTTCTTTTAAAGACTTTCGGATTGCCAAACTCTGTTTGTACTGAATTACTTGATGTGCTGCTATTCTTTCATTTTTGCTTTGGCAAATTTGCTTGTTTGTTTTATGTTTTTTTTTCTTTCTTTCTTTCTTTTTGAGTTGGCATGTAGGATTCAATCTCCTTGCATGTCTTTTCCCTCACTCTGTCTTTCCCTTGATTTCCTGTCTCTTACTTTCCTTATGTCTGGTGTTTCTTGGTCCTGTTTCTTTCAGATTTTCCCTTATTCTCTTGTATATTTTTCTTCTTTGTGCCCAAAGTTTTGAGGAGTAGCAATGGACAACTTGAACATTATTGCATTTGGAAAAATCAGTCTTTATATTCATTTTTTTCTTATTCGTTTATTAACAATGTCAAATGCCACATTTACAAGATTCTAGTTCCACAGTTACGTATATTATATTTACCCAAATCTCATACTAAAAATATGAGAAATGAATAATGTATGTCATATGTCTTTTTTGTAATTCTCGACATTTCTAATCATAAATATGATAAAAACACTTCATACTTTGACAAAAAAGAAAAAAAGTTCTTTGTACAGATAATTTACAAAATTTCTACATGCACTGTACATATATAAAACTAAATATTAGCTATATCCCGACTATCACAAATAGGTATAAAGACAAGTGCTAAAACACTTTTGAAAATTAAATAAATAAAAGATAACTTTAAACTGGCTTAGTTCCTTGCTGGAATTGAATCTGCATTTGTTCCTTGTACTGGTCTTGAAGGTCAAGCGCCTTCTTCTTGAACTCCTCACTCTTTTCGTCATTCTTGCCTACTCCGTCTCCTTTCCGGTACATCTGTAGGTGAGGATTTTAATTACAGAACGATTCATAAACTGAAAAAAATTACCCAACAAATAAGCTGTTAAATCATGCATAATCAAATCTGTACACACATTTTTAATTTCTTACCTTTATTCTATCTTTATTCTTACTTCAATCATTACTTAATCTACTTTTTTCCTTCCATCTCTACTTAAACATTTACTCCCTATTCAAGATATCTGACATTGACGATTTTAATACACAGCTTTCTTAGCCTACTAGCAGTGGGTGACATGCTATTCTGTCAAATAATCCCAAACACCAGGTACTGCCTTGTCACATCATGAAACAATATTCTGTTCAAAAAGATGTGGTGCAGATAATCAACCAGACAGAGAGTGCAAAGCAATACCCGACACCTATCTTTGCCTAACATTACTGAAAAATTTACCCCTCATGATTGGACAAACTAATCTAAATACAAAAGAATGCCTTACCTGAGAGACATTAGCACAAGCATACATGTTTCCCAAATCGCATGCCTTGTTGGAGTAATCAAAAGCTTTACTCATATCTTTGGCAATGACATCTTTAACTCCCTGGATGAAAATACCCGAAATGTAGTAGCAGGAGAAGGCGTTGTTGCCAGTGCATGCCTTGTCCAAGAGTTCTAAACCCTGTTGTTGAATAAAGGTAAGACTTAGTTTCACCTCAAATTATTCCATAAATTCTATATTCACTCTATCAATAACAACTTTACAAAAATTTAGATCTTGGGTAATAGATTTTCATTAAATTAAATTGTCCATCAAATAAAGTTCCCCATCAAGCTTTGCCCATATTCACGGTAAAATCTGGATACCTACCTTATCATAATCCTTTGGTCTCTGCTGAGCAGTCGGTGTATTTGAAACACACATAAGTCCTCCATTCAAGCAGGAGTCTGGATCCCCTGCTGAGCACCCCTTCAAGTAGTAGGAATAGGCTTCATCCATGTTCTGTTTGCCTCCTTTGCCCAGGAAACAGTAGTTTGCAAATTTGTAACAGCTTTTTGCATATGATGAATCATCGCAGTTTGTTCTGAATACTTTGGCTGCCTTTTCAAAGTCCTTCTTGACGCCTTCTAGATAGTCTCCCAGTAAGTGGCAACCTATCAAAAATGTGAATCTATAAGTACAGATGAAACTGAAATTCTGTTATTCTAAATCATGAGAGCATTAGGTCACTATGCATTTGTGGATATTGTATATACCTTAATAGTTCTCATAAATGTCTTAGGTACAAGAAATTATCTCCAGGCACAAGCAGTAATGCCACAAGTAAAGGAAAAAGATCGCAGAAAGCTCTGCCAATGGTCCACTCTATGCTATATGGTTTGCAGGGGTTGTTGGGGGGCAGAGCCCCTATCAATCCTCCCCTCAGAAAGTCGTGCAGTCACAGTAACATATAATGTTGAAATAAAAAGATGTGACATGGAGTTTGGGGGCTTAATGTCAGACAGGCCTGTTCACATTGTAAACAATTAGTAATAGGT
>NC_091583.1:982524-984531 GCF_042767895.1 Penaeus vannamei | reverse complement strand
TTTCTCTTCTTTGTCTGTTTTCCTATTTGTCTGCTTTGTCTGTACGTCTCTCTCTCTCTCTCTCTCTCTCTCTCTCTCTCTCTCTCTCTCTCTCTCTCTCCTCCTTCTTCTCTCCCCTTCCTCTCTCTCTCTCTCCTCCTCTCTCTCTCTCTCTCTCTCTCTCTCTCTCTCTCTCTCTCTCTCTCTCTCTCTCTCTCTCTCTCTCTCTCTCTCTCTCTCTCTCTCTCTTCTCTCTCTCCTCTCTCTCTCTCTCTATTACCGGCTATAAAGTGACCCTTTAATTTCTGATATCTAATTAGTGGTGAATACCTGTGTTTTTCTTCTTCATCTATCATAATTAGAATACATTTTCCTCTCTCTTGCCTAGTCTTTATCACTTATTTTGCTTGCACCTGTGTCTTTTCCGTATCTGACCGATTGTCTCTTTCTGCTTTCTTCTTCGTTTCTTATTCCTCCCCATCTCTCTCTCTTTCTTTCTCTCCTGGCGTTTCTTCTTTACTCGCTCTCTCTCTTTCTCTTTGTCTGTTTGTCTCACTCTCGCTCCTCACCCTCTCTCTCTCTCTCTCTCTCTCTCTCTCTCTCTCTCTCTCTCTCTCTCTCTCTCTCTCTCTCTCTCTCTCTCTCTCTGTCTCTCTCTCTCTCCCTTTAAATCCACCCCTCTCTCTCTTCATCCGCCCCCTCCCCCCCCTCCCCCCCACTCCCGAGGGAACAAGGCAATTTTCTCTATCCCTCAAATCTCCTTCAATCACTCAGACCGCGTCCTAGACTTCGTGCGTTATTCCTCGCCTTATATCAAGCATTCCTGTTTATCACAAAGCTGCCAAACTCGGGAGCGATGCAACGCCCTTGATTTAGGAGCAGCAGGTGGGGAGGAAGGGAGGAAGGGAGGAGGAGAAGGAGGAGAATGAGAATAGGAGGAGGGGGTGGAAGGGGAGGAAGGGAGGAGGAGGAGGAGAATAGGAGGAGGGGGAAGAGGGGGAGGAAGGGGGGTGGAAGGGGAGGAAGGGAGGAGGAGAGAAGGAAGAGGGAAGGAGGGAGAATATGTGAGAAGAAGGGGAGGGAAGGGGAGGAAGGGAGGAGGAGACGGAGTGGAGATCATAGGAGGAGGGGGAAGAGAAGGAGGAGGGGGATGGAAGGGAGGAGGAGGAGAAGGAGGGAGAATGTGGAAGAGGGGGAGGAAGGGGAGGAAGGGAGGAGGAGGAGGAAGGAGGAGGAATAGGAGGGAGGGGGAAAGAGGGGGTGGGGAGGAAAGGGGGAGAAGGGGGAGGAGAGGAGGGAAGGGGAAAAGGGGGAGGAAAAGGGAGAGGTGAGAAGAGAGGGAGAGAGGAGGAGGGAGAAGGGGAAGGAGGAAGGAGATGTGGGAAAGAGGAGGGAGGGAGAGGAGGAAGGGGAAAAGGGGAGGAAAGGGAGAGAGGTGGAATTTCCAGGAGGGAGGGAGGGCGAGGGAAGGGGGATGAGGGGAAGAGAGAGGGAGAAGGAGAAAGAGAGGAGAATGTGGAAGAGGGGGAGGAAGGGAGAAGGGGAGTGAGGAGGAGGGAAGGGGAAGAGGGAGAAAGGGAGAGGTGGAAGTGGAGAGAGGAGGAAGGGAGGGAGAGGAGGAGGAGGAAGGAGAAGGAGGAGAATGTGTGGAAGAGGGGGGAGGAAGGGGGTGGAAGGAGGAGGTAGGAGGAAGGAAGGGAGGAGGAGGAGGACGGAGGAGAATAGGGAGGAGGGAGAGGAAGGGAGGAGGAGGAGGAGGGAGGGAGAAAGGGAGGGAGGAATGTGGGGAAAGAGAGAGGGGAGGAAGGGGGTGGGAGAAAGGAGGAGGAGGAAGGGGGAGGAAGGGGGAGGAGGGGGGAGGAAAGGGGGGTGGAAGGGGGAGGAGGGAGGAGGAAGGAGGAGGAGGAGGAGAATGGAGAGGAGGGAGGGGGAAGAGAGAGGAGGAAGGGGGTGAAATTTGGAGAGGAAGGGAGGAGGAGAAGGGAGAAGGAGAAGGAGGGGAGAATGTGGCAAAGAGGGGCAAAGGAA
>NC_091583.1:972524-975024 GCF_042767895.1 Penaeus vannamei | reverse complement strand
TCTCCGTTGTTCCTGTTTTTGGGAATCAGGAATGGAAACACGACGATGCCTCAGGGTCGCCTTCCTTTGGCTCGGCGGACGAAGCTCGACAAAGTGGGGAATAGATATCAAATCAGTCACTCGACCTTCCCTCCCTCCACGCCCCTCCCTCTCTCTCTTTCTGAATCTATCTACCAACTTCTCTCTCTCTCTCTCTCTCTCTCTCTCTCTCTCTCTCTCTCTCTCTCTCTCTCTCTCTCTCTCTCTCTCTCTCTTATCTGTCTACCACCTCTCTCTCTCTCTCTCTCTTATATATACCTCTCTCGCCCTCTCTTATCTCTCTCTCTCTCTCTCTCTCTCTCTCTCTCTCTCTCTCTCTCTCTCTCTCTCTCTCTCTCTCTATCTTCACTCTCTCTCTCGCTCTCTTATCTGTCTACCACCTCTCTCTCTCTCTCTTATCTGTCTACCACCTCTCTCTCTCTCTCTCTTTATCTGTCTACTTGTCTCTCTCTCTCTCTAATCTGTCTCTCTCTCTCTCTCTCTCTCTCTCTCTCTCTTATCTGTATACCACCTCTCTCTCGCTCTCTCTTATCTGTCTACTACGTCTCTCTCTCTCTCTCTCTCTCTCTCTCTCTCTCTCTCTCTCTCTCTCTCTCTCTCTCTCTCTCTCTCTCTCTTATCTGTCTACCACCTCTCTCTCTCTCTCTCTCTCTCTCTCTCTCTCTCTCTCTCTCTCTCTCTCTCTCTCTCTCTTTATCTCTCTCTCTCTCTCTCTCTCTCTCTCTCTCTCTCTCTCTCTTAGTCTATCACCACCTCTCTCTCTCTCTCTCTCTCTCTCTCTCTATCTACCACTCTCTCTCTCTCTCTCTCTCTCTCTCTCTCTCTCTCTCTCTCTCTCTCTCTCTCTCTCTCTCTCTCTCTCTCTTATCTGTCTACCATCTCTCTCTTCTCTCTCTTATCTGTATACCACTCTCTCTCTCTCTCTTATCTGTCTACCCCCTGTCTCTCTCTCTTATCTGTCTACCACCTCTCTCTCTCTCTCTCTCTCTCTCTCTCTCTCTCTCTCTCTCTCTCTCTCTCTCTCTCTCTCTCTCTCTCTCTCTCTCTCTCTCTTATCTGTTCACCACCTCTCTCTCTCTCTCTCTCTCTCTCTCTCTCTCTCTCTCTCTCTCTCTCTCTCTCTCTCTCTCTCCTCCTCCCTCCTTCCTCTCCCTCTCTCCACTCTCTCTCTCTCTCTCTTACTCTCTCTCTCTCTCTCTCTCTCTCTCACTGCTCCCTCCGCCGCAGTAAATAATGTTATCACAACTTAAATCGACTTTTAAATGATAACATTGTTTTCCGAAATCGAGTCTCTGTGTTTGTTTGTACGAAGCCTCGCTTTTCTCACCATTTTTCCCCGTCTAAGTTCGTGCAGATGCGCCGATTAAAACAGTTTCGTGGATAATAAGCTTAATTCATTCCCGAAGCGCCATTGTTCGTATCGCGCCTCTTTTGTTTCGTCCTCGAGAATCGCCTCTAAAAGGTGTACGAGCGTATAATTGGTTCGTGAAGCGCTTCGAAAACTTTTGATTGTCCGGCTTTTCCATAAAGTAGGCGGTGTCGCTTCGAAACTTTACGCTATGTAGCCGGCACCGGAGTAACTTTTCCGATTGGTCTTGTCGTAGCAGCTCAGCGTGACGTTTTCTGTGTCTTGTACAATAACCGGCAACTATAAACTAGATTAAATGGTTGAGTATATTGTACCTCAGCCCTGTGCTCCTGATGAACCTATTTACAGTCTATATTTTCAGCAAAGAATGTTTATTATTTTTCATTTCGTCGCGGTGTGTATGTTTATTTATTTATTTTATTAGTTTTAGCTTGTATAATCATAAAAACTTCTATACTTATTTGTTTTAGCGTTCATGCTCCGTTTTCTTTAACTTTATATTCAATTTGAGATCTTGTCATTTTATTGCTGCTGAGCTTCTCTTACCGCCTGGCTTCAAGTGCTAATTTCATTGTATTTTTCCCGGTTTTTTATTCTCACAGTTTTAACGTTCAATCGTAATATTTTCCTGAATAGTTGTTTCTCTTTATGTGTCCATGTGGCACATATTTTGCGTTCCAACTGTATCCTCTATTTCCAAATATTTGAAACTGTTATGTTCCGCGATATTTCTTTTGTTTTTATTAGATTTAACTATAAATAAGTCGGTTAGATGTAACGTTTGAATGACTTTAACAAACGGAATTGATTGTTGGCCTTTTAGGTACAAATACATTTTATTATGTTTTAAGTAAGGTTTAAATTGGGTCTTTATCTCATACAGATAATGCTATATATAGACAGTAGGCCATTTTCAATTTTTTTGTTGTTGTTGTTATTCTTGTTCTTGTTAACTATATTGTCTATTCAACGGGTTTCACAAGAGAACAAAAGTAGTACGAATATTATATTCATATTTTTAAAATGTTCGCAAATTGTTGACGTTGATGTTATATCGCCCGCATGATGTGTGCTGAATTACGGTAAGTGAAT
>NC_091583.1:955024-957524 GCF_042767895.1 Penaeus vannamei | reverse complement strand
GCTTTGGGTGAAATTGGTCAATTTTCTTATCAACAGAGCTTCTGACCTTTTTTTTTTTCTTTGGTATGAATTCGCCAATTTATGAATTAATTTCGCGTCTTTCCACTTCAGCTGATGGCCTGCATTACGCGAGTGAATAAACTCGCTTTTGGTTCTGTATAGCGTCACGTTTATGTTCGTCTATCTTACTTTTTTTACTCTCTCTCTCTCTCTCTCTCTCTCTCTCTCTCTCTCTCTCTCTCTCTCTCTCTCTCTCTCTCCCTCTTTCTTTCTCTCTCTCTCTCTCTCTCTCTCCCTCTCTCCCTCTTTCTTTCTCTCTCGCTCTCTCATTCTCTTTCTCTCTCGCTCTCTCTTTCTCTCTCTCTCTCTCTCTCTCTCTCTCTCTCTCTCTCTCTCTCTCTCTCTCTCTCTCTCTCTCTTCTTCTCTTCTCTTCTTCTCTCTCTCTTCTTCTTCTTTCTCTTCTTTTCTCTCTCCTCTCTTCTCTCTCTTCTCTCCTTCTCTTCTCTCTTCTTCTTCTCTGTCCCTCTCTCTTCTCTGTCCCTCTCCTCTTCTCTTCCTCTCCTCCTCCTCTCTCTCTCTCTCTCTCTCTCTCTCTCTCTCTCTCTCTCTCTCTCTCTCTCTCTTCTCTTCTCTTCTCTTTCTTCTTCTTTCTCTTTCTCTCCTCTCTTCTTCCTCTCTTTCTCTCTCCTCTCTTCTCTCTCTCTTTCTTCTCTCTGTCCCTCTCTCTCTTCTCTGTCCCTCTCTCTCTTCTCTCCTCTCCTCTCTCTCTCTCTCTCTCTCTCTCTCTCTCTCTCTCTCTCTCTCTCTCTCTCTCTCTCTCTCTCTCTCTCTCATATTAATCTTTCCAAAACTCCTTTGTAAAACTTAAGACACTGTTAACACGGGATAGTGTGGTTACCAAAAGAAGTACCAGAGCACCGTTGGTCGCACTGTACCTCACCAAAGAATTGCTTAACGTATTCGCGTAAGTGAAGACAACATCAATTTCAACTCCTTCACATATATGGCGTTTATCATCGAGGAGACTGACTGGTTGTACGGAACAGCTGATAAATCATCTGGTAAACCACTTTCAATGTCTTTTGTTGCGAGAATGAGTGTAGAATTTCGATTAAGCAGGTGGATGTGTCTGGTTCAGCATTAAAAAAACAAACGAGGATATTGCAGCTTAATAAACGATACAAAAACGATGCCGAGCTCCCGATCGATGCATTCGCTCTCGCAAATCCCTTATGCCAAAAAGGAATTTTGACGAGACTACTACTGATTTCTTGATGCAAAATGGGAGGTTCGAGAGGACCAACGAAGGTAATTAGCGGCGTGAATCAGTAAACGGTAAACAAAATGTCAGCCAGTCAGTGACATTGTCAGAATAACGTCGAGAAAAGGGAACTTACCTGAATCCGCTGCGGCAGTTGCAAGAGAGAGGCCTAAGCTCGGTACTAGAGCTGGCTGTGCAACCGGCCAGCCCCTCGAAGTCGAATCAGCTGTGGTCGAGTACTGGCATCATCATTTTGGAGTCAAAGTCGAGGCGGAAGGGAAGTAGCCTCCCCACACATACGCACACTCATACACACTCAAACCCACATCTCTTTCTCTCTCTCTATCTATAAAAAAAACAGCTGCACAAACCTGACAATCTGTTTTCCACATTTATTCCAGACGTATACACGGACTTCAGAATGACAGGAGCATCACCACTCTTCAGGACACACTCCATCGCCTCAGAAAATCTCTCTCACTCATATTCTTAATTTTTTTCATCCCCTTATGATAATCCTTTCCCTCTCGTGACGCCTTCTGTCGCATCCATTCCGCCACTCTTTTATAATGCATTCGTCCAGATTTCCGACTTCGTAACTCACGGTAAAAATCTTGCAGACGTTGCCGCTGCAAGTCATCCTCAGGTTTTAAGTTGCCTTCATCTTCGACCTTACACATTTCGATTTTGTTTCCTTTTGCCTCTGAGAGCCTCTCGTTTGGGCGGTTCGGAGGCAGGCCCTTTGCTCGTCTTTTGGCCCTCGGCTTCTGAGGGGCACTCATGGCCAGAAGCCCCGCCCCTCATGGCCATTCATGACTGGCTGGCCGCCTGGTCGCGTATCGGGAACGGCTCCTCTTGCTGTGGCTGTTTTCTCTTTGTTCTGTCTCTGCCTCTATGGCTGTCTCGGCTTGCCTGCCTGCCTTCCTTTCTCTCTCTCTCTCTCTCTCTCTCTCTTTCTTTCTTTCTTTCTTTCTTTCTTTCTTTCTTTCTTTCTCTCTCTCTCTCTCTCTCTCCCTTTCTCTCTGTCTGTCTCTCTCTCTCTCTCTCTCTCTTCTCTCTCTCTCTCTCTCTCTCTCCCTCTCCCTCTCCCTCCCTCTCCCTCTCTCCCTCTCTCCTTCTCCCTCACTCTCTCTCTCTCCCTCTCCCTCTCCCTTCCTCTCTCTCTCCCTATCCCTCCCTCTCTCTCTCTCTCTCTCTCTCTCTCTCTCTCTCTCTCCCTCTCTTTCCCTCCCTCTTCT
>NC_091583.1:950024-952524 GCF_042767895.1 Penaeus vannamei | reverse complement strand
TGTTGGCAGTCATCGCTCTCTGTCTCTGTCTCTCTCTCTCTCTCTTTCTCTCTCTCTCTCTCTCTCTCTCTCTTTCTCTCTCTCTCTCTCTCTCTCTCTATCTATCTATCTATCTATCTATCTATCTATCTATCTGGCTCTTTCTCCGCCTCTTTCTATGTCCTTGTCACTATTTACACCTCTGTCTCTGTTTCTCTCTCTCTGTCTATCTACCTATTTCTCTATCTGTTTACCTATCTGTCTATCTATAACTCTGTCTCTCCCTTCCCCTCTCTCTTTGTCTGTCTGTCTGTCTGTCTGTCTGTCTGTCTCTCTCTCTCTCTCTCTCTCTCTCTCTCTCTCTCTCTCTCTCTCTCTCTCTCTCTCTCTCTCTCTCTCTCTCTTTCTGTGTGTGAATGATCCTTATATCTATATTTTCCATCGCGATCTGCACTTATTATATATACATTGATCTGACCCCCGACGCCATGCAATCTATGTCACTGCCCCCCCCCCCCCCGTAGATTCTGTTGGTATTTGTGTTTCCATGATTTGTGTCGCGGCGGCGGTTCCTGTAATCAGGTTAATATATACCTCTCCGTTATCAGAAAGCAAAGATAACACTCCCCAGCTTATCATCATTACAAACGCCCTCCATCACCTGTCACTGAATCCATTATCATCAGACGTCATGCCATGCGCATCACGCTTGTGTATCACCATCATTTAGCATCGTCGTCTTCACCACACTCCGCCCTTCCGTGCCCTTCGCCAGCACCACCTTCACCATTACTCTCTGTCACCATAACTTCCTCACCATCTCTCACTTCACAGAGGTCGAGGAAGCTCCTTTGGGGGACTCGTCGAGGCTCTGGCAGCGTCGCAGAGCCTGGCAAATGATTTATTGGTAATTTTTCTTTACTTCTTTACGTCCCCGTCCTCTGTTTACCCGACCTCTCGCCAGAGGGCCGCGTTCTTTACATTCCTGATTTCGTCCGCCTTTTTCTCTTTCTCTTTCTCGTTCTCTGTTTATCTCTTCTTCTTTTCCCATCTCGATTCCGTGGAGTTTAAGCCGCTTTCCTAGATAAATTCTCGTTCTTCATTCACCTAATTAATATTTTTGCTTTTCCAAGTGATGCGTGATGGTGCTTTACGAACATCATGAAGTGTAGTTGAAGTGGAGTCCCAAAGCGTAAGGAGGGACCTGTTGATACACCTTCAGCGAAAAGCTCTCGGAACTTCAGGATTTCTGTGCCCTGATATACGTACATGCGATGTCATAAGATGTCATGGGACGCCGCTCAAGACGTTGATCCACTAACTCCCATTTCTTTCCCTCGGCCCCCTCTGAGAGAGAGAGAGAGGGGGGGGGGGAGAGAGAGAGAGAGAGAGAGAGAGAGGGAGGGAGGGAGGGAGAGAGAGAGAGAGAGATAGAGAGAAAGAGAGAGAGAGAGAGAGAGAGAGAGAGAGAGAGAGAGAGAGAGAGAGAGAGAGAGAGAGAGAGAGAGAGAGAGAAGGGGAGAGAGAAAGAGAGAGAGAGAGAGAGAGAGAAAGGGAGGGAGTGAGAGAAAGGGATGGGGAGGGAGTATAAGAGCTCTGTTTCAATTCCTTCCTACCTTTACTCTTCCCCTACCTGCCCCCTCTGCCCTTAACTCTCCCCCTTCCTTTCCCTGTGACCTTATTCGTCCCTCTTTCCTTCCCCCTCCCCCTTCCCTCTCCCCTGCTCTGTGCCCCCTCCCTCCCCCTCCCTTCCTCTGTGCCCTTCCTCCCTCCCCTCCTCCTCTTCTTGTGCCCTCCCCCCTCCCTTCCTCTGTGCCTCTTCCTACCTCCCCCTCCCCCTTCCTCTGTGCCCTTCCTCCCTCCCCCTCCCCTCCTCGCTCCTTCCCCTCTCTCCCTCCCTCCCCTCCCTCCGTTCCTTCCTCTGTGCCCTTCCTCCCTCCCCCTCCTCCCCTCCCCCTCCCCTGCTATGTGCCCTTCCCTCCCTTCCCTCCCTCTGTGCCCTTCCTCCCTCCCCTCCCTCCTCTGGGCCCCTCCCCCTTCCCCTCTCCTCCCTCCCTTCCTCTGTGTCCTTTCCCCCTCCCTCTTCCCTCCTCTGTGCCCCCTCTCCCTCCCTCCCCTCTCCCTTCCTCTGTGCCCCTCCCCCTCCCCCTCCCTTCCTTCAGTGTCCTTCCCCCCCTCCCCCCCCCTTCCCTCATCTATGCCCTTCCTCCCTCCCCCCTTCCCTCCCTCTGTGCCCTCCCCCCCTTCCCTCCGTTCCTTCAGGAGAGGGTCCTCCCCCCTTCCCTCCGTTCCTTCAGGAGAGGGTCCTCCACGCTGAAGAGGCCCCGTGTGACGACGGGCGCGCGACACACGAGGACACTCCCGCCCGTCACGAAGAAGGAGCTGAAGGAGGCGCGACCCGGCGTAGGCAGGGGACAGGCCCGCTTAATGATGGCAGAAGGAATCGGGGATGAACCGGAGGAAAAAGGGGGAGGGGGGGCGTAGGGGGGGAGGGGGAGGGGGAGGTCTTCCGCTTGAAGGA
>NC_091583.1:942524-945024 GCF_042767895.1 Penaeus vannamei | reverse complement strand
GATGATATTTTATAATTAATGATGCTGATGATATTTTATAATTGATGATGCTGATGATATTTTATAATTGATGATGCTGATGATATTTTATAATTAATGATGCTGATATTTTATAATTAATGATGATGGTGATATTTTATAATTGATGATGCTGATGATATTTTATAATTGATGATGGTGATGATATTTTATAATTGATGATGCTGATGATATTTTATAATTGATGATGGTGATGATATTTTATAATTGATGATGGTGATGATATTTTATAATTGATGATGGTGATGATATTTTATAATTGATGATGGTGATGATATTTTATAATTAATGATGGTGATGATATTTTATAATTGATGATGGTGATGATATTTTATAATTAATGATGGTGATGATATTTTATAATTGATGATGGTGATGATATTTTATAATTGATGATGGTGATGATATTTTATAATTAATGATGGTGATGATATTTTATAATTGATGATGGTGATATTTTATAATTAATGATGCTGATGATATTTTATAATTAATGATGCTGATGATATTTTATAATTAATGATGGTGATGATATTTTATAATTAATGATGGTGATGATATTTTATAATTAATGAAGCTGATGATATTTTATAATTAATGATGGTGATGATATTTTATAATTAATGATGGTGATGATATTTTATAATTGATGATGCTGATGATATTTTATAATTAATGATGGTGATGATATTTTATAATTGATGATGGTGATGATATTTTATAATTGATGATGGTGATGATATTTTATAATTGATGATGGTGATGATATTATTTACAACGATGATGGTGACATATTTTAGAATTGATGATGCTGATGATATTTTATAATTGATGATGGTGATGATATTTTATGCAATTGATGCTAGATGATATTGGAAAGAATTAGGATGCTGGTATTGATATTTCAGAATTGGATGATGCTGATGATAGTCGGAGTAATTAGTTGATATGATGGCGATATTGTCACAATCAATGATTATTGCGAGAATTACAATTAATGATGGTGATGATATTTTATAATTAATGATGGTGATGATATTTTATAATTAATGATGATGGTGATATTTTATAATTAATGATGGTGATGATATTTTATAATTGATGATGGTGATGATATTTTATAATTGATGATGCTGATGATATTTTATAATTGATGATGGTGATGATATTTTATAATTAATACGATGAGTGCATTTAAGAATTGATGTGATGGTGATGATGTTTACAATTGATGATGGTGGAGGATATTTCATACATCACTTATATGCATGATATTCTCTTTATAATTGATGATGGTGATGATATTTTATAATTAATGATGGTGATGATATTTTATAATTAATGATGGTGATGATATTTTATAATTGATGATGCTGATGATATTTTATAATTAATGATGGTGATGATATTTTATAATTGATGATGGTGATGATATTCTATAATTGATGATGGTGATGATAAGGAAGATATTGATAATGATGATAACAACAGGGATAAGAATTATTATGAGAATAATGATTAGGATAAGGATGTCGAAATCACAGTGATTACATATTGTCTTCTGGTGATCTAAATAATGATAATGTCAAAAACAGTAATAATGATATTAATTATAAAACTTTTTAAGATAATGAGGATGCTGGTATTCAGGAGGATAAAGGAGATATTGATAGAATTAAAGATAAAAGTAATTAAGATAGCAATGATAACCGTTGTTTTCTCCTGTATCTGTAGTGGTCGTAGAAGTAATTTAATGATTATTGGTATTCTCCTTGTCACCATCATTGATTTTTATGAAAATTGATATAATTATTATCATTATTGTTTTTAATCATCTTTGACAAATTCTGCTACATAAAAACGATCAGAAAAAAATCATACTATTTTTTTTTTCTTTCTTTTTTTAGTCACGACATCATGACATTCTTTAAAATAAAAAAGTCGGAACTTTAATCAAATATTCGTTTACTAAAGGGATTTCGGAGTTTAAAAAAATAAAAAAAATCTTGTTAATGAACTGTAACTACGGCAGTTTTATATAATAAACTGAAATTAATTTGTCTGTAATTTATATTTCAATTGATGCTGAAATATGCGAGGTACTTTGGACACAATTTAGAGGAATCAAGTACAGATTTTTGACAATAGTGAGATAGAAACTTTTATTAACGTAATCAACAGCGAGTAGAATAATAATAATGATAAAAAAAATGATAAATGTTTTCTTGTTCTTCCCTTTGTTGTTTTATATATAATTTCTCAAGCATGTGTGTGTGTGTGTGTGTGGGTGTGGGTGTGTGTGTGTGTGTGTGTGTGTGTGTGTGTGTGTATGTGTCTGTGTGTGTGTGTGTGTGTATGTATGTGTGTGTGTGTGTGTGTGTGTGTGTGTGTGTGTGTGTGTGCATGTGCGCGTGTGTGTGTACATGTGTGTGTGTGTGGTATATGTCGATCTGTCTGTCTG